>NW_027185712.1:36039624-36108431 GCF_028583685.1 Petaurus breviceps papuanus
TTATGAAACTTTTCTCAGTAGTTGAAGGGTTTAGAAACATATATATATATATATATATATGTATATGTATATATATTATATATATCTCTTTATATGAGGGTATGAGGGCATATGAATACATATGTGAATGTGTGTATATATGTTTACAGGTATACATAGATAGAGGGCACAGGACCAATTTAACAGGAAGGGATGATACTTAAAAGGTGAAATTAAGAGGTGAGAGGAATATAATGAGAGGAGATGGGGAGAGACAGAGTGGGGAAACTATCTCATACAGAAGAGGCAAGGGAAAATTGTTACAATGGAGGGGAAGAATAGGAAGGCAAAAGGGAATGGGTCAACCTTATTCCTATTGAATCTGGCTTGAGGAGAGAGTGAAATACACACTAAATAGGGGATCTCACCCTCCAGGGGAAAAGGGGGGGAAGGGGGTTGTGGGGGGGTAGATGGAAGGGAGGGCAGGCTGGGGGGGAGGGAAGTTGGAAGCACCCACTTTTGAAAAGGGACAGGATCAAAGTAGAGAATAGAACAAGTGGGATGTGGGATAGGAGGGAGGGAAATATAGTCATTCTTCTACAATACATCTACTATGTTATTGTTTTGCATTAGCCGCACATGTACAACCTATACTGAACTGCTTGTCTCCCCAGTGGGGGTGGGTGGCAAGGGGCGAAGGGAATGAATCTGGAATTGAAAGTTTTAAAATCAAATATTCAAATATATGTATATATACATATATATATATATATATGAGGTTGTGATAGGTATGTGAATAATTTCCAAAATAACACTGAGGCTGGATTTGAACTCAGGTCCTCCTGACTCCAGGGCTGGTGCTTTATTCAATATGCCACCTAGCTGCCCCAATGTAATTCTTTTTTCTTCAGTGTGAAAGAGTCTTTTCATGACTGCTGTATATCAGAGTACAACACTGATAAATTGCTTTTATTTTGATATTGAAAGAAAAAAAACTGACACAAATGTCACCTGTTGAGTCTAGAAAACTGGTTTCTTTACCATGTCCTCTAAAATGTTAATCATTTTGCAAGGCAATATGCAAGATAATTGATCTTAAACTCAAAGTACTCCACAATTTGTCCCTCAAAGATTCCCCTCTTTCAACAATTTTACCAAGGTGGCACTGTGGATAATGTGCTGAGTCTGGAGTTAGGAAGACCTGAGTTCAAATTTGACCTCAACACTTACTAGTTGTATGACCTTGGGCAAGTCATTTAACCCTGTTTGCTTCAGTTTCCTCATTTATAAAATTAGCTGGAGAAGAAAATGTCAGGCTACTCTAGTATCTTTGCCAAGAAAACTCAAATGGGATCACAAATAGACAATAACAAAAACCAAACTTTATTCATATTGCAAAGCCCACCCTCTTTTGCATTTCTTCCCTCCTTCCTCCCTACCAAATCCTATCCCTCTCTACCTCTGTGAGTCTATCTTATCCTACCTTCAAGGCTTGTTTCATATATTTTCTCCTCCTTATTTTCTTTGATCCTCCTGAACAGAAATGTTACCTCCATACAACCCTAGTTACTTTTTCACATTATGCATTGCTTTCTAGTTATTTGTATACATGTGTTCTCTTCTTCTAGATTGTACTTTACCCAAGAGTAGGAGCTACATCTTCTTCTTTATATCCCTGAGTTTCTAGCACATGTGGTACTGGCACATTATAATAAGAATGAGCCAAAAACATTAGTGAATCAATTTTGAAGTAGACTTTTTAACTAGCCTTTTGTAATGGACAATTTTTATTATATAAAACTTTAAAAATTTTTTGCACAAATTCAAGGCAACTAAAATTACAGGATAACTAGAAAGTTGAGAAAAATATCATTGTAGCAAGTTTTTCTGACAGTCTTATTACTTTATTTTTTAACTAAATATTAAAACTTAAATACACAATAAGAAAAGAAAAAAGGCATTGCCATGTGCATAGCAGAATGTAAAAGAGGATTCCAAATATATAGCAATAAATTTCCATGTCAAGAAAGCCTATATGGCAAACACTACTCACTGTGTTGAGATCGGGCCATTTTTTTTCCCTTCTCACCCTTCCCCAGGCCACAATTAAGCATAGAGATACATATATATATACACACACACACACACACATACACACACACAATACATATATACATAAAATCAAACACACAAAGATAAATATATATACATATATATACACACAATACATATATCCATATATACATATACATAGATATACTTAGATATCTATAATCATACTCATATAGGGACAAATAAGACCATACTATACTTATTTGTCCTCTGTTTCTTTGAGGGTGATTAACCTCTTCCTTCACAAATCTAAGTCTTTCCATATTTTTCTAAGTCCACCAAAATCTGTCATTTCCTACAGCACAGCAATATTCCAACCAATACTTCTAGTTATTTTAAATAGTCCAAAATGACACTGTTGAATATGGCTAACAGTGTAGTTTCTCTATTTTGCTCTTTTGATTAAATCTATTTTAGTCTTAACTTTGTCCAAGATCATGATTACCACCCCTCTTCCTTTTTCCCTAACACATTCTACTCCTTTATTTTATATTTGTGTGTAGATCTTATTTCCTATCCCTCCTGACTACTCTACTTTACTTCAACCCTCTTCCTTGCCATTCTATTACTTAACCTCCTCCTACCCACCAAAGACACCTCCACTATCCTCCCGTTCCCATTATTCTAAATACCCAACTATATACCTCCTCCTTTATCCTATTCCCTCACCCTTCCCTCTAAAGATCCCTACTTTATCCTCTCCCCCTCGCTATCCCTTAGTGTTTTATTTCTTTCTGAATTTAGAATATTTTATATCCTTCTAGATATATATGCATTATTCCCTCTTGAACCCATTCCTGATGAAAGTGGGTTTTCAGAACTAACAGCCCTCCTCCTTCATCTAATTCCTCTGGGTCAATTCTTTCACCTCATCTGTATAAGATAATTACTCTTTTTAGCTGTTCCTAAATGGTTTTACTTTTTAAAATCATATCATATTCAAGTCTTTTACTGGCCTTCTTAAGCAGTCACTTGGGATAGTTCTTGTTTTAGAAAACTATAATAATTAGAGGTTGGTTGAATATCTACATTGAATAAATATTGTCTTTCCTTGTGTGGGATATTTGGTTGTTAATGTATCATTCTTTTAAGCATAATTGGATTAAAAATAATCTTAGTCATCCTTAATGGGCATATTTTCTCATTCTGAATTTTCTTCATATCATTGTGTATATATTTGTATCTAAATGGTAAGGTAACATTTACATGATCTATTCATCTTTCTATAAAAGTTTATTTCTACTATCAGTTATTATAAAAAATCTGCCACTGATGCAAAATATTTTAAATTTTATTTACAAAAATGATTCTATCTTCATTGCTCTCTATACTTCACATTTTATTTATCAGACTCTTTGACATTTAACAGCCCCTTATATTTATATAGCAGTTTAAATTTTCCCAAGCTTTTTCACTTCATTTGATTCTCACAATAGCACTGCATAGTAGACAGGGGCACATATAATTATGTCTGCTTTATAGATAAAAGGTTGGCTAAGGCCAAGCTAATAATAATAGGGCCATAATTAGACACTAGATTTCCAGATTCTTAGGCCACTGCTCTTTCTACTATGTCATACCACCTCATTAAAACTTAAAATAGTATGATGTTAAAGACTGGCAAAGTCTGTCTGAACAATTCTAGCAAAATTTAATTTTGTTATGCTTTTGTGGATTAACATTAGAAAGTCATCATTTTGAGGGAATCTTCATCAAATCATCTAATGCTTTTAACTTATAGGCAATTCATCATATGCTGAATGAAGTGAGCAAAACCAGAACATGGTAGACAGTAATAGACACACTGTATGATGACTAACTTTGATAGACTTATCTCTTCTTAGCAATGCAAGGCTGTAAGACAACTCCAAAAAACTCATGATAGAAAATGCTGTTCACATACAGAAAAATAACTATGTAGTTTGAATGCAGATCTAAGTATATTATTTGCTCTCTTTTTTGTTTGTTTCTGCTTTCTCGTGATTTCTCCCATTGGTTCAAATTCTTCTTTACAACGTGACTAATATGAAAATAGGTTTAATATGGAGAAAAAAAAATAAATTCATCAGATAGCTGAGGTCTCCCATTTTATCTGTTTTCCTTTTATCTTAGCTTATTTTCACGTATTTTATAATTCAGGTGTTATTGCAAGAATTCTAAAACTCACTTTTTTTTTTGCTTTTTGGAGGGGGGAAGGTAGGGCAATTGGGGTTAAGTGACTTGCCCAAGGTCACATGACTAGTAAGTGTTAAGTGTCTGAGGCTGGATTTGAACTCAAATTTGGATTGATCCTCCTGACTCCAGGGCAGGTACTCTATTCACTGTACTACCTCGCTGCCCCATAAAATTCACTTCTTGAAGTACAGTATGACTGTTTCTAAGACCATTTAATGATAGATATTTATAATAAAAGTCTAATTTATTCATATGCTATAATAAAATGATCATTCTCCCAAGAAGAATACTTAAAACACAGACACAAATAAAAACAAAGTTTACAGGAGATCCATCTCTCCTTGATGTTAGAGAAGGGAGAAGAAAATGGCTAGAACTTTGCATTGCTATTAATTCATATGCTGCTGTAAAAATTGCAAGCATATATTGAAAGTCATTTTACAAAAAAAGATGCAAAAGTGTACAAGCAATATTATGAAATGAATAGTAAGTAAAGTATATTACTGGCTATCATATAATCAGATAAATACTAAAGTATAGAAAAGCATCATGGAATGGAAAACAGAGGTCTGATCTTGGAGTTAGGAAGACCTGGATTCGAGGAATGAATGACTCCATGAATAGAGGCAAATCATTTAACCTTCCAGTGGCCTCAAGCAACCATGACAGTAAGTCAAAGAATGTCATTCACTAATTTACCCTGGCAGAAGAAGTTTTCATGTTTGGCGTTTCCCACAAAAATGAAATAATAGAGCCTAAGCTGCCCCCTACCCCTTCATCTTTCCATTCTTCTTACTCCTTATACTTCCCATCCTATTTACTCTGTGGGTCAGTGACACTGGCCTCCTTGCTTTTCTTTGACACTGCATCTCCTGACTTGGCATTTTCACTGGCTGCCTCCTATGTCTAGAATGTTTTCCTTTCTTATCTCCACATCCTGGCTTCCTTCCATTGCAGTGAAAATTTCCCTTTTAATGGGAAACCCTTCCTGATCCCAATTAATTCTAATGCTGTCACTGTTGATTATTTCCAATTTATTCTATATATAATTTGTTTATACATATGTGTTTACATGTTGTCTAGCCCATTAGGCTGTGAGTTCCTTGAAGGCAAAGATGTTTTTATTTTTGTTTTTATCCTTGATGCTTAGTATAGTACTAGTATATAGTAGGTACTTAAATATTTATAGAAATATTGACACACACATGAATGGTTTAAATTAGGATATTAAGTAATATTTTCCAAATCTAATCTTACTAAAAAATGGGTCCTTTTGAACACTAATTCATAAGTTGAAACAGAAAATGTGATTTTTCCCTTAGCCTGGGTACAGCTCTATGTTTATTAACTCTATTTTTCAAATAAAATATTTTGAAAACAATTAAAATAATCCTTATTGTTTTTATCTTCAGTTATCTAATATATGTATATAGATATAAAGATATAGGTAAATAAGAAAATACAGATCCAACAGTCACTTTTTTTCCTTTTCTAGGGTCCTTCCCTCCATTCATCCCCCTTAAGAATTGTGGATGAAAAGGCCATTGCATATCTTTAAAGCCTTTGAATATCTAGCTCTCAAATGAGACAAATAATGTACTTTCCATTAAGACAAGATGTAATAGTAAAGTTGACAATAACATACACCATTCTTGCTCTTACATAGTATCCAAGAATCAAAACTTCACATTCATTCCATGCTTTTGTTTATCTCCATCTATGAGAATGGGTACAGCCTCAACCTTTCTTTGCTGGTCTGCTAGAAGCAAGACAACATTAAACAGCAGAGAGGGGAGTCCATTCACAGTCAACTTTTCAGAACCTTAACCTGGCAATTAGGGCTGAACCTATTCAGAGCTTTTAGAAATGAATGCACAAATTCAGAACTCAATCTGTCCACAGAAGGGGAAGCAAAGAGGAGCCCTCCGCAGCTGGTAAGCACAATGACCTTTTACAGCCCTCACAATAAGTAGTTGTGAGAGCTAGGTCAGGCTATGAGAACACCTGCTTTGCTCTCCTTGTTTTCCGGTCAAAGACCCTAAACCAGGTCTCCATTGTCTTGTCAAATGAGGAACACTTTGGAAAATAAAAACACACAAAAAAACCCTCTTCTCTTAATACTTCTTTCCTGAATCCTAATGTTATCATTGCTTTAACTTTGAGCTTTCCCACGAGAATCACAGGATGCTGCCAAATAATTGACAATCATCTGTAGAGCACTGATGAACACAGGCACATGTCCCCATAAAGGCACCAGAGAGATAGCTCCTGGGGACAGAAAAGAATGGAATCAACTTTGGCTTAGGAGGCAGTTCAATCAACTAAGGCCCAACTCAGTTTAAATCTTCCCATGTATATATTTGAAAATTGTTCCAGTCTTGCTAGGACTCTCTGATCTGTTTTCCATGTAGATTATTTAAGGATATAAAAATTCCAGGCTCAGCACTTGTTCTTCACTTCAAAACATAGTTGGAATTGATCGGAAAGGTTATGAGAGCATGTGTTCCATTAAAGTTAAGCATTCTCTGCATACATTGGCATTCAAGGAAGTAACAGAGATTCCAGAAACTCAATAGGGTGCAATGCAAGAGAAATCCCTTAAGTCTGAGACCACCAAAATAAATGGCTGTCTTGTATATAATGTGAAATTGATCTTTGTAGTAATAGATGAGGTAATTGAAATAGTAATTTTTTTTTTCAGCACCCCTTTCACTCTGAGGAAAAAGGGCTCTCCTAGGCAGGTAGCACTACTGTGTTTCCCCGATAATAAGACACTGTCTTATTATTTTTTTGGATAGAAAAACACCAGAGGGCTTATTTTCAGGGGAGGGCTTATTATAATGAACATTGACAGCAATTTTAATAAACAGGTAAATGTGAACAAAAAAATGTACCTTTATTCAATAAGCAAATCACTGGGGAAGAACAGGATGACGCACTCACTGCTGCAGCTCTGATTGGATGCAGCTCAGAGTGCGGCGTGCGTTTCACGGGGGGGGCGGGGCATTGCATACAGAGGGTACCGTAATGTAGCGTGTAGCGCAGGGGATCACCTTCACTACAGTAGCAATCTCAATAGGGCTTATTTTTGGGGGAGGGCTTATTTTAGAGGAATCTTGCACAGTAAGGGGAGGGCTTATTTTCGGGATAGGTCTTATTATCGGGGAAACATGGGTAGCATCTCCTACTCAACTATTAAAGTTGTATAGACAAAAGCCTGCACTGATTTCTACCATGACTGTCTTGACTCAGTGTAATGTTAGGTGGTCAAAGCAGTATAAATGATGTCTGTGATACAAATAATAATACCATATGCCAATGTATTGCTTTGCAGTTAACAAAGCACTCTCTCCTTTATTATTTCACTTGGAGTCATGAGGATCCTTCAGGTTGGCAGGGCAGATATGCTTATCCAAATAAGAAAGCAAACTCAGAGACTTATAAACTTGGTGTCATAACCCCTGAAATGGAATCTTGGCTCTCTTAATTACGACCTGTGTGGCATGGGATCATAGAACTAGCAATGAAAAGAGTCCTGTGTAGTCATGAGAAGTCATTCTCTTCCTGACTCAAGCTTTGTGACCTTGAGTATGTAACTTAGCTTTTCTAGACCTTAGTAATATCATATATAATCATTCAATTGATAAATAAATCACCAGAGGATCTAAGGTTGGAAGAGGCCTCAGGAGTCATTTAGTTCAATCCTCAGTGGCACAGGTAGTTAACTTGAGAGGCAGGATTTGAATCCAGGTCCTTTGATTCTAAAGTCATTGTGCTTTCCAGTTCAAAAGTGGTGTCAAATATAAGTGGAAACAAAGGCCAAAAGCATATGTAAGGATCCTAGCAAGGCCACATAGTGACTTAGGAAACCACATATTAATATGTTTGACACCTCTGCAGTACAGCATTACTATTATTAGGAAGGGAGGAAATGTAAATAGAAATAAGATTTAAATGGAACCTGGAATATATTGCTAATTTTTTTCAAAATATTTATTGTTTTTCCTGATGTTTTAACTCCTTTTTTTAAAGTTCTCTTGTAAAGATTTATAAAGGGGGAGGATTATAGGGATTATATGCAAAAACAAAAGATGTCAATAAAATTTATTTTTAAGTAGTAATAAACCTCTTCATATTGATGAAAAAGTGCATTTCCAAATGCTCTATGTTGAAATTTTAGTATTTAGTAATTATTTGTAGAGAAAAGATAAATTATTAGAGTTTAGGAGATTCTACCAACAATAAAGAGGAAAGAAGCCAAGTTCTTGCAATGAGGTTGGAGCTCTGTGCAAACAATTTCCACTTAATAAACCTTTTTAGAACTGAACTGAATAAGTAAAGTGTAGAAACACATATCATCATTCCTCCCCTCAGGACCTTTACAAGAAATACCAGGCTGGAGACCAGATTGAGTTTTCCCCATTATATTACATGCAATGAATGAGGTCTACTGCATTCTCTCTTTGCTTAGAGACAGCAGGAATCACCAAAGATTTAATATACTTGGCACTATTTTGTACTTGATATTTGAAAGTTATATTGAAAGAAAAAACTTATTGATTGAATGTCACCACAGGGTATAGTATCAAAGTTAGAAAATATCTAAATAGACCTCCCTTGAATTGATGAACTTATGCTAATAGTTGTAAAGGGGACTATTAAAGTAAATGCAATTAAGTTTTACATGTAGAGTGTTAAAGAAGGGTGGAGATAAAGTATGTGGCTTTATAAGAGGCCACCATCATTACCATACACTTATCTGCAATTGGGAGTGGTTGTGCATAGCTCTGCAAATGATTGAAGTGTCAAGGATGAGTTCTCCTGTATGCTTGTTTAGCAGTCATCAGTTATATCTAAGGGAGTTTGAGTTAAATCCCAATTCTCATTTAAGCCATGCTTCAAAGATATATTGCAAAGCTATTTTACCTAGTCATTCTGGTATCATAAGATTCAGTTGAATAGTTAATTATATGAGTAAACCTCTTTATTGAAAGAGGGTTGGGAAGAAAGACTTAGAAAGAAAAGACAAAGTGGTAAGAGTGAGGGAAGGAGACAATAATGATTTAAGCAGGGCTGTAACAAAATTGTAAAGGAGATTAATTTTGTGCTAATACCCATTTTGTATTGACTCTACTTAGTTGCAGCATATATAGGGGATCTACTCTCCCATGGCCCAATACCTTCCCATTATTAGACAGTTAGGAGATATCTCTAATATAGCCCACCTAGGCCTTTGTTTCTCAGGTTGCTTTCAGATCAATCAACATTTTTCCCTAAAATATTGTAATATATTCATGTCTTCTTTCCATGCAAATCTTCCAAGGTGACAAAATCCTTAATCAAAGAGTCAGATATAATTTGGGGAGAAACCACAGTGATCTCTTAGCAGGAATAGTAGCTAGATGTGATTTCTAGAGACAAGGTAGAAATCTTTGTTGCCTAACTCATCAGAATAATTCAATTAGTAGAAATTTCAAGTCAGGTAAAAGGGGAGCCTGGCTCCATGGAATATGAATAAAATGGCTGTCTTGGAAAGGTTGGACCTTTCAGAAGTGTTCAAATTTTAAATCTGTTTATGGTTACTCTTGGGGAGTCCCAGAACTTTGCAGCAAATTCCCAAAATAGAGATAGTATTTCAAAATGTTTAATCTTTACACTTTTACACAGCATAAGTTTCTCTCCTTTGATTATTCTGTTTCCTGTTCTTGCTCATAATAAAAAAAGCCTGGTTTTCCAGTATTGTGGCCACCATCACTGTGAACAGTTTTTATAATTATATGTGATGTCACCATATTACCCTTTTAAAATTAACTATATTCACAGCACAGGCAATGATTAATTATAAATTCCAAGTACAGCTGGAGATGCTGAGGGTCATCAAATTTGTCTGAAAAGACGTGCAACACTGAAGAGCTCTCAAGTCTAAAGGTATTTAAGTAGCTCAAGGATTTATATTTTAAAACTCAACATTTAAAATCAAAATAAAATAGGGAAACTATAACATCAGTAAAGATAACATTAAACTGTGTTTAAAACCATGTTTTCTAATGCAGTGGCCATAAAACAAACAATAAAAGATAAATGGGCATTTTTTTCCTCTATTTCAGCTACAGTACCTTTATATCCAAGTGCAATGGAGTCAAGAGACTCTGGAGCACCTGAGTTCAAATCCAGCCTTGGACACTTAACACTTACTAGTTGTATGACCTTGGGCAAGTTACTTAACCCCAATTGCCCTGCCTTCCCCCCTCCAAAAAGCAAAATAATCTAATTCTAATCCTTCCTTTAAATAAGAATAAATTTGTAAGAGCAGCATAGATTCTGAAATGTATATATTTCTACATGTATAAGTTTAGAGCATTCCTAGTCTATGAAAGGAGTCTTGTTACTATGTGGCAAAACTTAATATTTTACTATATGACACACCAGTTCCTATGGGAATAAAATAAATAAAAAATCAAATTTCATTAACATTTGACATTTTGGATATTGTCCATTTCTGCTATTAAAAAAAAAAAGCTTTCACTTAGAATGATGGGGGCTAACATTGGTCTTGTATAAAATGATAAACCTGATTTATTTTCCTTTCTAAATAAACTGTGACTTAACATCTTATTTACCTTTTATCCTCCTTATTTTAGGAACTCAAATTTGTTTTTAAACTCTTCCAACACTTTTTGCAGAGGTTTGGTGATGCTCTGTATACCTATTTTTTATTTTGTTTGAACTCTGAAAAGAAGTCCATACAGAATCTGATTCTGCTTGTTTGTCTCTTTGTTTTTCTCCTGTAAGAATGTTGTTAGTCTAATTTTAAAAAAAAATTTATTTGATACTTTATTTTCCCCCAATTACATGTAAAAACAGTTTTAACTTTTTTTAAATTGAGAGTTCCAAATTCTCTCCCTCCTTCACCCCCCCCCCCATTGAGAAGGCAAGCAATTTGACATAGATTATAGATGTGTAATCAGGCAAAACACATTTCCATATAAGTCATTCTGTGAAAGTAACATAGACAAACAAACAAACAAACAAGAAAAATAAAGATAAAGTGTCTTTGATCTGCACTCCTAGCTCTACCAGTTCTTTCTCAGGAAATGGACATCTTTCATCATAAGTCCTACAGAATTGTCTTGAATCTTTGTATTTCTGAAAATGGCGAAGTTATGTATAGTAGATTATCATAAAAAATTGTTTTTACTATGTATAATGTTGTCCTGGTTCTGCTATCTTCACTTTGTATCAGTTCATGCAAGTGTTACTTTCTCTTTCTGTATTTTTTGTCTGCTTGTAATTTCTCTGAAGTTCAGTGTGCTGACTTTTCCCCCTGAACTAAGTAAAAGATACATAGGTGTGATTAAAGTAAGATTGTTGACCCTTTTTGAGTTGCTTTCCTTTAGAAATGCAAATTAAAGAACCTGTACTATCAGCCATCCTGGGTATGCTAGAGTGTGTGCTGTTACAAAATGGTGTCACAAACAGTATCTGCAAACTAAAAGGAAAGTATGGAGGTGGTTGGGATAATTGTTTGTTTCCCAGTTGTGGTAGCTATGATTCTGTGGAGCAGTGGAGCAGGTGCAGAGAACTGCCTGTGCTCCGACTTCAGTGAGGTGAGATTGAGAAAAGAGAGCTGCCTGCACTGGGACTCGGGCAGAAGCCAGGAGCAGCTACCTCCTGTGGAAGGAGGAAGAAACCAGGGGTTCGGAATTCAGCGCAGGAGCACTGAATGTGTTCTCTTGCTGTGTCTCCTACAGTTTGGGACTGAAGGGGAGGGTGGAGTTGTCTATGGTGTGTGGGGCAGTGGACTGTGGACCCCCAAGGACCCCAACATGTTGGCTTTGTTGCCCAGTTGCCCCTCAGGACTTGGAAGCCGGTATTGGAGCAGTGTTAAGACTAGGACTTGGCTCATTAAAGCCTGAACCTGAGAGTGCCAGGAGGAAGGAAGACTGCAAGGGCAGTATGGGGTTGGGGGGGGAAAGGAGGGAGGACACACCCCCAAGAAAACTTTATTTGGACATTTTTATTTTGGATTTAGGGGATTATAATATCATGTACTTTGTGTTTGTTTAAGGTCCTGTGGCTGCTCTCTTAATGAGTTGTTATGTTATGTATCTTGCAAATGTGATGTGTTTATTTTGTGGGGATTATGTTGTATTTAGGAGATGTTAATGCCAATTCAGATGCAAGTTGCCTATGTAATGGGCATGAAAGGTCTTGGGGCCGAATGTAATGGTAAGGGAAATTGAAGATCTTTCTTGTCCCTTAATAGGCCTAGATAAGTTGAAGTTCTTCCCTGCTCCTTAATGGGCCTCAATTGTAGTCTAATAAGAGAAGTTTGCTTAGGGGAGGCTTGTTTTCTTTGGGATCACTTATGGGGAAGAGTTATGTGATTTGGGTAATTGAGACTCTGGGCAGCCTTTGAGTCCCTCAGCTTTGAAAACCCAGATGTTGGTGCTTCTCTCTCCTCTAACTAACTGTGTATGTATGTAATGGCCAGAAAGCTAGAAGCCCTGCCTATTGGTCTGTTGAATTGTGTTGTTTTCTCTGTCTGGATTTTTTTGTCTGGTTATAATTTGTTTGCATTTTCTCTGAAGTTCAGGGTGCTGACTTTTTCCCCTGAACTAGGTAAATGATATATATGTTTGATTAAAGTAAGATTGTTTACCCTTTTTTAGTTACTTTTCCTTAGAAAAGCAGATCAAAGATCCTGTGCTAGCAGCCACCCTGGGTATGCTAGGGTGCTTGCTGCTACATGTACATCCCCTCAAATTCCAATTGGTTGCCACCACTAAAAGAGCTGCTAAGCATATTTTTGTACACATAGGTCCTTTTCCTTTTTTAAATCTTTTTGAGATACAGACCTAGTAGTGTTATCTCTTGTGCAAAGGGTATGCATGTTTTATAGCTCTTTGGGCATAGTTTCAAATTGCCCTCCAGAATGGTTGAATCAGTATAAAGTGGTTGAATATTTTAAATGATTAGATATGAACTTCATGCTTTTTATATTCTAGCTCTGTAGCATTATTCCCATTACTATGCTTCAACAATATTTATGTGGATTACAAAGAAGCTTAAGATTGTAGGAATACAGAAGTTCAATTTAACAAGCACTTACTTATCTACATACAGGGGTGGAGAAACTGAGACCTAGAGACTACATTTGGCCTTCTAGATCCTCCAGTGTGGTCTCTTGCTTGAATCCAAATTTTACAGAACAAATTCTTTCAATAAAAGGATTTTGCATACTATGCAAAACACTAAGATAGGGGGTGCAGCTAGGTGGTGTAGTGAATAGAGCACCAGACCTGGAGGAAGGAGGACCTTAGTTCAAATCTGGCCTCAGACACTTACCACTTACTAGCCATGTGACCTTGGGCAAGTCTGCCCTCCAAAAAAATCAAACAAAGCACTAAGATAGGAACAAGGGATATAAAGGCAAAATTGAAAACAGTCCCTGCCTTCAAGGACTTTATTTTCCATTGAAGGTGGGAGGTAGTAGGAAATATAAACAGGTAAGAACCTATGCTAATTTGAGGAGGTAGGGAGCAATACAACTAAAGAGAATAGAAAGAAAAAGAAAACTGGGCGATGGCTTGAGATTTGAGTTTCAAAGGAAAATAAAGGTTCCAATAGGGACTGGATTTCATGCATGACATGGATGCAGAACGAGGTGCTGAGTTTGAGGAGCATCAAGTTGGACAGACTTGGACATAAGAATATGTAAAGAGGAGTAGCAAATAATAAGGGTGGACATTTAGGCTGAAGTCAGATTGTAATGGACGGAAATGCTGCTGAGGACTTTCTATCTTATCCTAGAGGTCATAGAGAGTTACTGAAGGCTCTTGAGAAGAGGGGGGTGGTGGTGATGTAGAGGTACATTCCTACCTGCATTTTAGAAAGATTTAAGCAAGATAGGGCAAAACAACACAATTTAGAAGGCATTATGGGATTTTATTTTAGCATAAAGATTTTCCAGTTGATGATAGAGGGAAGAGGTATTGGATTGGATCAGAAGGGTGACACCTATTTCTAGAATCAAGAAGCCCTGACAGACCTCTGATTATTAAGGTTGAGTCACCCATAATTCCAGGGATAGAAAGGAGCTATAATGCCATTTTCCCAAACTGCCCCAAGAGCAGAGACAACAGCAACAGACTGAGGGGAATGTCTTGGCCTCAGCCTCCAACCTGAGTAATATATTTGTCTTAGCACATTTAAGGGAATAAGTATTTATATAGCACCTACTGTGTGCTAGGTACTGTAGAATTTGCTTTTGCAAATATTATTTCATTTGTTCCTCACAACAACACTGCAAGGTTGTTATAGCAAGGTAAGTGCTATAATAATTTGTTGAGGAAACAGGTAAATAGAGGTAAGTATTCAGGGTCACAGAGAACATTTGGCAACAGATTTGACTCCACATCCAGCACTATATCCAATATGCCACCAGCTACCTACTAAATGCATGAAAAAGATTCTGTGAAGATCTTTCTCGATGATCTTCACAGGACCTTTCTCATGTATTTATATTTAATCTTAATATTCCATTTTAAGGAAAATGTTCTGGGCTTTCTTTAGATAATTTTTCTATGTTTTTAATGATCTCAAGCATCTGCCTAAAATAAAATTCATTTCTAACACTATTCTTTTGGTCGGGTCATATGTCTTATAGTCATGAAATAGTACAGTCTCTGAAGAATTAAACTTGACAGTCTCACAAAAGACAATGAAGAAGAACATGGTGGCTGTGAGTAGACTACAGCACATTAAAAATGAAGAATTATGCAGTAGATCATCAAAGAGGTCTATGCCCAAAGAAGAAGTAGAGCTGGCCATATGGCAAGAGGAAAGGAGAAGCAATGACCAGTCTAGGTACTTCATTAGCATCTATGAAATGTCAAGAGCTCTAGAAGGACTCTGGAACATTGTATTTAAGGAGGATTTTATAGAAATCCTGAGAATTTATAGAAAGATATGGAAAAAGTCCACAGAAGATAAGAAGGCACAGAAGGGTTGTAATTTGTTCTGGTGGATGGTATATAGACATTAATAAGATCACAAATTATCAAAGCATTTAATAATTTAACACTTAGGAACAATGTATGAGTGCAGCAGTAAAGAACAGTATTGGATGGAAAGGCCAGGTTACCATTTCTATAAAGAGATAGAAATTAAGATTATAATGTTAGCCTTACGATGTTACATGTTGTAATGGGAATCTGAAGATCTTCCCTGCCCCTTGGCCCCTTGATAGGCTTAAATGAATCTGAGAACCTTCTCTGATTTGAAAATATACTTTGCTCCCTAATAGGCTGAATGTGGTCACATGGAACCTGTGGTGGGAGGTTTATTTTTCAGGAATGCCCACACCTTGTTACTTTGTGATTGGGCAGTGGGTCAAGAGGGTTGTGAAATTCTCTGACCCAGGAGAAGGCTAAATATACCTTTATTTGAGGTTTTTCTTCAGAGCTCACTTTGGAAAGAGTTGTGTGATTTGTCCAGATGAGACTCTGGGCAGCTGTTGATCCACTTGGCTTTGAAAACACAGATGTTGGTGCTTCCCTTTCTAGTAACTAACTATGTATGGATGTGATGGCCAGCCAGCTGGAAGCCCTGTCTGCTGAATTGTGTTATTTTCTGTTGTAACTTTGGTTGGTTTTCTCTGAAGTTCAGGGTGCTGACTTTTTCCCCTGAACTAGGTATGTTTGATTGATAAAAGTAAGATTGTTAACCCATTTTGAGTTGCTTTCCTTTAGAAAAGCAGATCTAAGGACCTGTGCTAGCAGCCATTCTGGATATGCTAGGGTGCTTGCTACTACACATGTTCCTGAAAAACTGGGACAATTTCATACATACAACAAGTTGGATAACTTTGTCCATTCTTGGTCTCAGTATATGATTCTTATACCATTTTATGTTGAGGAAGCAAAACCCTTCCCTGCTCCCCAATAAAAACCGTAACACACACACACACACACACACACACACACGGTAAAGGCAACTGTGGCTTTGCCTAAAGCACCCAAACTTATGAGGTGCTGCTGATACTTTACTCTTTAAGCAGCTTACATACAACTGTGCTTAGTACCTGGGTAGCAAGAAAATTTAGTCAAAACAAATTCAATCAGAGAACATATTTCATCACTAAGGAGGAACCTAGAGGCAACTAGATATATAATGGATAGAATGCTTGAGCCTGGAATCAGGAAAACCTAAATTTAAATCTAGTCTCAGACTTTGTTTACTAGTCAGGTAACCCTAAGCAAGTAAAGTAATCTCTCAGTCTGCCTCACTTTCTTCAACTGTAAAATGGGGATAATAATAGCATATGCCTCCCAAAATTTTTGTAAGGATCAATCGAGACAATATCTCGTGCTAAGTATAAGATAGTGCTTAGTATTGCTTCTGGCACATAGCAGGCCTGTTTCCTTCCATCTTTCTTTCCTTTTTATATCCCACGGAAGACCTTTAGTTTGGTAGTCAAACATCTCTTCTATCCCATACTTTCCTTTGGAGCCTCCTAAACACTGAGGTAGCTCTGGCATTTCGTGCATCAACCTCATTATCAATGTGTACATCCCTGGAAAGTACACTACCAAGGTAAATGAACTTATCCACAGCATTCAGAATTTATCCATTTGCTGCAACTGATGGTTCCATGTGTGGATGGTGTAGTGGTGACTGATGGAGCACGTGTATTTTCTTGATGTTAATTGTTAGGCCAAAATTAGCACAAGCAATAGAGAATTGATCCATACTTTGTTGAATCTCAGCTTCAGAGGCTGCACTGAGTGCACAATCATCTGCACAAAGAAAATCATCTGTCAACACTCCCTCCACTTTGGTCTTGGCTTGTAGCCTTTTCAAATTAAAGAATTTACCATCAGTGGGGTAGCTGACCTCGGTGCTGTGCTCATCCTCATTGAAAGCATTTGACAACATGGCTGAAAACATCATGGTAAAAAGCATGGGAGCACGCATACAGCCTTGCTTCACTCCATTGGTGACTGGGAAGGCACTAGAGCATTGTCCATTATCTAGAACCTGGGTAAGCATGCCATCATGAAATTGATGTACAAACCTGATGAACTTCTCTGGGGCAACCAAATTTTCCATAAACCCTCATGACTAACAGTATCAATAGTCTTGGTCAGATTTACAAACATTGTGTACAGACATGCATTGCCAGAACTAGCTCAGTGTTTGGGATGCTCTGAAGGAAAGTATGAGAAAGAAGAGGTATTAGACTGACTAGCAAACTGAAGGTCTACAGGGCCATTGTGATGACCTCATTGTTGTATGCCTGTGAAACAAGGTCAATCTACCAGTGCCATGCCAGGAAACTGAATCACTTCCATTTTAATTGTTTTAGGAAGATCTTAGGAAAAACAACAGTAATAATAACAACAACAGCAAGTCTTTTGAGATGCTTAATAATTATGTTAACTGATATAGTTAGTGAATTATTGCTATATGTCCTTCTCTAGAAACAGTATTTTCTAACCAACAAGTAAACTGATCTAGTGGTACTTGGTTAGGGCAGTATTCCCATAGAATACCCTAAGGTCATGGGCACATTGAGCTAATTATGCCACTCAACTCAAGGTCAGGGGATTGAGTATTTTGTAATTTATACAATTCAGTTAAAATCAACAGAGTTAATGAATTGTGTTGTGACATTTACGTTGCTGTGATACATCACATCTACAATGTCACAAGGATATGAGACCATACCATGAACTGAGGAAAAAGAGTAGTCTCTTTAAAAGGTCCAGATAATTTTTTTGTCTGTATTAAATAGTACTTATTTTTGCTTGAAATAGTCTTAATTATATATTTTGAGTTCAATTTTATTTTCAGTTCCAAATTCTCTCCCTACCACCTCCCACTTCCCACAGAAATCAAGAAAAACAAAACCTGTTATAAATATGTATAGTGAATCAATAATAATTATGTGTTAATTAAAATAAAAAGTAAGGTTTTCCCATATATCTCAAAGGGATAATATATGAATGCACTCATGGGAAACATCAGTCAGAAATAATAACACTAACACATTATATTTGTAGAGTGCTTTGAAAAGAAATTTGAAAAACATCTTAAATACATTATTTGATTTGTTTTCTTGAAATGTACCCATTGAAGTAGGAAGCAGGGGGTACTGTACCCATTATGTACAACAAGAAATGGAGGTTCACAAAATTAAAATCAATTGCTCAAGGTCACAATTGTAATGTGTGGCACCATAGCCCAGGTCTTTTGAGTACTGGCCCTATGTTTTCTATGGCATTATGCTTCTTTTAATTCAGTCTTTCCTATTGAGTGAATATTAATGAACGGGAGACATACAAATGTGTTTTGAAAGAATTAAACAGCCTACTACAAATGAGTCTTGTCACTTGTGACAATCAGCTATCCACAGGTGTGCAACTTCATTCATGCTTTAGAGAGATATTCATTGTTAAATTCTAAGTCAATTTGGCAGTCAATTCCTTGGACAGATTTCTTTAATAATCTCTTGCTGAGATTCACATACTCAAGTAAGTATAAAACCTTGAGCAGTAATGTGCAACATAATTTTAAGCTTACTCAGCTCCCTCACTACTGAGCAAACAGATGTTTGAAAAGGCTGTAGCTGGTACACTACTACAGTCCTGACAACAACAAATCAGTCAAAAATCATCTGCATTGGCAGCTCACACCAGTACCTTGGTTTTTAAACTCTATGCTATTACAGTCATCTGTTTAAAGGAAGATCAGAGCCAGGCATGAGCAGGCTGGGGGTGGAAGGGCCAGGATCATGTATTAATTACACTTATAAATAGGAATCATAAAGTATTAGCTGTTGTAATCTGCCATCATTTCAAATTCGAAGTTAGTGAATATCTCTTCTATTGCCCATAGTGGTCCAAAGTAGCCCCTAGTGTAAAAATAACATCATCTTCCTGAAAATTCCCCTTGCATGTATAGCTGATAAATATAAAGACATCCTCTTTCATTTTTCTTTTTTCCTTTTAAAAAAATCACAATGCAAAGTACTAGCTTAACATATTTAAAATATTTATGTCAGAACAAATCACACTCTGTGGAAAAGTGTTGTTTTTCATCTTGTCTACAGACCGAAAAGTACACTTGTCTTCAGGCTGTACTAGATTTTCTAAAAAAAAAAAAAATCTATTTTTAAATGTAAATATAAATCTGCTTTAAAATGTACTTTTCAAAAACATTTTCCTAAATATAAAATATTAGAAATATGTCAAACAAACAATTTCTTGGAAAGTGTCCATTTACTTTAGGCCCCTGCCACCTAATGCCACATCTATGTTCTCTCATGATTAGGTGAACATACCACTCTGTTTAAAGATGATGAAATATTAGAATATGTCTGTATTAGAATGTGTCAGTTAGAATTACATGGTTGAAAACAATCTAGGACTATCATCCCCAAATTAGACAGGTAAAGAAAATGAGGGCTGAAAGGATAAATGATTTACCTTTGCTCACTTATTTCAGTAGTTGCAGACTTTGCATGTATCCTAGTTCCCAGTCTCATGTTTTTCCACTATGCCACACTGTCTGTTCTGCATATCATTATGCCCCACCCGTGGAAAATATTTTTCTCAATACTGTTTATCTACCTGCCATTAGCTTCAAATTTCTTACAATGATCAAAAATCAAAAAGTCTAGAAATGGGGTATAAAGATTGGAATCCAAGGAAAAGGGAAGATGACTACAATAAGTTATTTTGCAAGACCACTAGTGCCCTCAGTTTATTCCTCTGCTCAAAAACTTCAGTTCCCCATTTATGAATTCCCAGATAAATATATGTAAGGCCCTCTACAATTTGGTACCAACCAACTGTACAAGCAATTATTACCCTACTCTCCTCCATGGACTCTGTATTCTCATCCTACCCATTCTGTCTCCTACCTCCTTCCACTTTTGTGCTTTTGAAGATACTGTTTCCGATGTTGGACTGGAACTTCATCATCTATTCTTAATAGATGTAGTCTCCTACTTCTTTATATAATATATATATATAATAAAGTAATAAAAATACTTTATATAATAAAGTAGTCTCCTACTTCTTTAGGTCCCAGGTCAAGTGGAACCTCTTTCCAGAATCCTTCCTAGAAATCTATGATTAGGTGATCCCCCTTCTCCTTGAATCTCTAAGGCACCTCTCCCTGATCTCCTTTATGAACTTAATAATTTTCTAAAATATATGATTGGTTTTTACGTACACCATATTGCCCCTATCAGGTTACAGCTTCATTTGTGAAAGGGGCTTTTTTTCATCTTTTTATCATCAGTGCCTTGATGATAGGAAATGTGAATAATAGTTTTATTGAATAGAATGAATATAACCACATGACCATAAACATGAAGAATCTACAATGTCTCTTGCACAAGAAGACACATATTTTCCTGTGCATGGTACTCAAGAGAAAGAAGGTGATATAAATTTGGCAAGTTAATGATGAACATTCCTAAATATACCCAATTCTTTTTGGTGGTTTTCTAACATTTTTATAAGGTTTATATTTAAATTTGCTACTCAATACTTATCCATATTTTATGACATTAAAGTTGTATAAAACAGGACAATGTAAGTTGCGATGCTTTTAGCATAACTGAAAATGTCTACAGATCTACAAAGATTTGTATATATTTAATAACTGAATAATTGTATAATAACATATAACATTATATAATGATAATAGAACAATTGTATACATGGAATAATAGAATTATAAATAACATCTAGCTAATTTTATAGGATTCTGTATATATTTATAGGATTTGAATATATTGAATAATAGTATAATAATATTATTAGAATAATATATATAATATAATATTGTATAAAATATTAGAATAATTATATATAATAGAATTATAGAGAACATTTAGAATATTTTATAGGGATTAAATTAACATAATTCCTATAATAACTTTTAAAACAAATAATCTAAAGTATATGCATATATTCTAACTAGATATTAGCCTTAATGTATTAATTTTTTTAATTTAAAGTATATCAATTAATATGTAATATTTGGGCATATAAAACAATGTTTAAAAATTTATAGGGCATATATGATACCTTTAATAAAGGCCCTTATTTAGTAGATATTTATAAATCAGAATGAGCTTGGATAAACTTGTATAAATATGTAGAAAATTTCCAAATTTAGTGCATTTGTATTTACATAATCCAGTATGTACAAGTTAGACAACTCCCTCCTCCTCTGAAGGACTTCACTCAAATATCCCCCAAAAACAAGACGAAAGAAAAAAAAAGAAACTCATAAAATCACAAAATGTGAGTTATAAGAGACTTCAAAGCCCATTTAATCTATCATGTAAATTTGTAAGATCTTCCCTGCCCCTAGGCTTAAGTGCACCTGGAGCTTGTTTCTCAGGAGATACTTTGTGATTGGGCAGTGGGTCAAGAAGGTTGTTACATTCTCTGAGCCAGGAGAAGGATATATAAGCCCTGACATGAGGCTTTGCTTTGGGGCTCACTTTGAGAAGTGTTGTGTGATTTGACCAGATGAGACTCTGGGCAGCCATTGAGAGCCCCGGGCTTTGAAAACCCAGATGTTGATGCTTCCCTCTCTGGTAACTGTGGTTTGGTATGTATGTAATGGTTGGACAGTTTGGAAGCCTGTCTACTTGATATGTTTTTTCTGTTTTCTTGTAACTTCTGCTTTGTAACTTCTGTCTGTATACTCTGAAGTTTGGGGTGCTGACCTTTTCCCCCTGAACTAGGTAAATGATATATGTTTGATTGATTAAAGTAAGCTTGTTAACCCATTTTGAGTTGATTTCCTTTAGAAAAGCAGATTTAAGAACCTGTGTTGGCAACCATCCTGGGGATGCTGGGGTGCTTGCTGCTACAGACACTCATGTGCAGCATTTATGTTGCACTTTAAGGTTTTTAAAAGCACTGTAATATGTAATCTAATTTGATACTCAAAACAATCCTGTGAGATAGGTACTATTATTAAGCCTATTTTAGAGATGATGAAACTGAGGTTGAGAGAGTTAATTGTCTGAGGCAGGGTTTGAACTCATGTCTTTTTTGCCTACAAAAACAGCACTCACCTTCTGCACCACCCAGCTGAAGAACAAATGTCTATTCCTTATGACAATGCTTCACATATTTACAGACAGTTTTCATGTTTCCCCTGGCTCTGAGGTATTCTAGACATTTACGTGATTCAGATCTTGCATAAAATATCATTCTGCAATATTCACTGAAGATTATTTTGAGGAAAACTTATTTGACTATTGATGCATACACGACCAATAAATCATATTTGGCATAGAATACATATTTTAACTGATCATGCATAGGTTTTTTTTTATTAAAAATTACTTTAAAAGAAACACAGCTTTATATTACATGGAAACTTGTTAAAGTAAGATTTTTTTTAAAAGGGAGTATTTATTGTGTAAAATAATCTGAAATTAAACTCAAAATCATTTAAGGAATTTACTTTAAGAGCTTAATACTTATGGGTCTCCTATAGAGATTGTCCTATATAGATTTTCAAGAAGATATTCGATAGGGAAGTGATTATGATGTATTATTTTTATTTTATTTTATTGAAGTCAAGCCTCTTTATTGGCCCTGCCTGTTGATCCCCCTTTTCACAGGAGCTTAGTTGCCCTTCAGAGGGGTAGGGACAGGGAGTAAGCTATATCTGCTTGGCAAAGGGTTGGAAGGGTCAGGCCCTAATCACATAACATGAAGAAGGAAGGGGTGACTAAAGTAAAGGTACCATAGTGAGGAAATCTACCTAGTGCATGCCCTTCCAGGAGAGGCTTACAAGGGTTGGTCAATGTAGCACTGGGCACAGTGATACATAGCCCTTTGAAGTTTCGACTATGGTTCTGTCCCCTTGCTCTCACACCACGGTTAAGGGGAGGGACTATTAGCCTATAGAAGTGGAGCCTTCTGCTTGGGTAAGGAATTGCTAACTTTTGTCTCCTTCCACAATAAAACAGACAGGGGAGAAGTAGAAGCAGCCAATCATCCTCTATCCTAAATTAGAAGCCAAGGCCCTAAGGACCATGCCTCTGAGGAGGGGGTAAAGGTGGGGCACCTGCCTCTTCATTTCTTGGCTGTCATAGCAGTTATCAGCCTAACCCTCTCAATTATACATGACTTATTACCTGCTCCTGGCAGAGAAGGCGAACCAGAGGTTAGAGGCTGGGTGGTGCTGGTGGGAAACCAGGGCACCTCATTCCCAAAGCCAGGCCCTGCCGTATTGACTTTGGTGAGGCATCTTGGCTAACACTGGACCTCAGCTAGGCTAGAGTGACTGAATCTATGGCTGCCCTTCTGCCCCTCCCCTAAGACAGGGATCCAGAGCTATTTGAAAGAGGTGGGGGAGACAGGGATGAGAAGGAAAGGCCTGGAAAGCCTGTGGTGGATGCAGAGGCAAGCTGTGCCAGGCTGCAGGACTCAGTGGGAAAGATCAGGAAGGGGAGAGAAGACTGGGCTTGGGAGGAGAGCCAGACCCCTTCCCTGAGAGCATCCTGGAAGATCTCACAAGGTGAAGAGAGGTCACCTGCTCCATCCCAGGGAGTGGGGAGAAGAGGAAGGGCCCTGGCTTAGCTAAAACAGAAGTAGGAGTAACTGGCTCCTTCCCCGTCATCATCTCAGTCTCTTGATTTTTGGCTGCTAAGAACCCTGCCTCCAAGCTCACAGGCAGGCTCCAGTACTTTGGGGAGGGAATAGTATCTGCAACAAAAAGAGGTAGGGGTCTAGACCCAGCAGCCAGCTCTGGGAGGGTGGGGCATGGAGCGTGTGTACATGAGGTCCAGTCTCCTTCCAGGTGAAGCCTCTGAACTCCAGGGGCCAGGTGTAGGGTGCAGCCATCACTGCAGGTTGAAGACAAAGGCAGTCATAACAATGATGCCCAAGAGGAGGACAAAGGGAAGCCAGGTCTTCACAAATGCCCCAACACTGACATACTTCCCATAGATCAGGCAGAAGAGGCTGACCTTCATCATGTTCCAGTGGGAGCTGTTGTTGTAGTGCATCAGATTCAGGGCCAGAGCTACATGGGAGTAGCAACTGTCACAGCAAAGGTTGTGCATGAGATGTTTATATTCCTCTGATGCCTTGTGCACTGCAGTGTCCCATGCATTTGGCTGGCTGGAGTGTACTTTGGAGGAATCCAACTTCCAGCACTTCACAGGCTTCCCAAAGGCCATATTGTCTTCCAAGACATAGTAGGAGCCTGCAACGTCCCAAATGATCCCCATGGAAGTACAGATGCCTATGTGGCCAACAATGGGGAAAATTCATGTGAACAAAGGGATAGGAGTCCACACCACGCAGTGGGGGAAGCGACTCTGCTCCACGTCCATGCCCACAACTGTGCTGCTGCTGCCACCACTGCTTCCACAGAACTGCTTCATCCCTGCTGCGTCTGCCACCTCCACTTCCGCCATCCCCGAGGGGGCATTGGCAGTATTATCTTTTTATTAGCTTGAACCACAACACATATTTTATTATGAAACCAAATATATGTAAATTAAAATGCCTATGAGCACAAGAATGGAGTTATGACTGTGTTCAATAATTATAGTGTATAAAGGTCATGCCAGTTTGTCCATAATAACACATTTTCTTGTTTCTAGTCTTTTGCCCCCATATTTCTATAAAAACAAGGTAAGCTGATACTACTTCTACTACTACTACTACCACTACTACTACTATTACCACTACTACTACTGCTACTGCTACTCCTTCTATTACTATTACTGCTACATCTGCTGCTAACATTTATATAGTAGTTATTATGTGCCAGGCACTGTGCTAAGCACAATTATCATCTCATTTGATCCTCACAATAACCCTGGGAGGTAGGGGCTGTTATTACCCACATTTTACAGATGAGGAATCTGAGGCAAAAGCAATTGAGTGACTTGCCTAGAGTCAAACCGTTAGTGATTGTCTGAGGCTGAATTTGAATTCAGGTCTTCCTGACTCCAGGACCAATGCTCTATCCACTGTGGCAATATTGTGGAATGCAATGCAAAAGAGATTTCCTTAGTAACTGTGTATGTGTGTGTATGCGCATGCACTCAGATACACCTGCATGTGTATATATGTGCATGTCTGTAATGGCAAGCAAAGAAATACTTAGCTCCTTGTTCCAGCTATTTAATAAGCACCTCATTTCAGTTCAAGTTTCTTTTGAGTCTTGTCCTGATTATATCAAGTCTTTGTTAAGAAACAGAACTTGTGAAACCCACAGTGGGAGGAACTTGCTGATGCATCAGGAAGGGGCAGAACAGGGAGGAGCTAATGACCATATAGAGGAAGAAGCCTAAGCTGGGAGAGAGCAGATTTGAGAAGGGGAACTTTGTGGTGGTCAGGAACTCTGTTTGTCTGTTCTGTCTGTGTTGATTTGTGTTTGTGATAATTTATACAGAAACCCTAGGTCCTTAATGGAAACCCTGACAGAGGACATTTTTGCTGTCATTTTACAGAAGTCCTGAAGGAGGGTTTCAGAGGTCTTGGAACTATACTGCTGATTTGTGTTAAGTTCTTAGACCTTGTTTGTGGCTTTCTGTTGAGCTCTCAGACATTGTATGTGTGTCTATGTTGATTTCTCACAGGCAGATAGTGAATTGATGATGGTGCCAGCAATGTGCATGAATGTTATTTTTGCTGTTAAGTTTTGTCTTCCCAGAAAACAGAAACTGTGAAGGACTTGAGGTGGACTGGACACTGTGAGCTTCAATCTGGAACTGGACAAGGAACGGGATGAGGAACTGGACAAGGAGCTGGACGAGCAGCTGAGAACTGCTTACCTGTGTATCCAGGTGAAGATTGGGTAGATTAAGGCAGGAGCTGGAACCATGGAAGAGGAACCATGGAATCTGAGAGCCAGCCTCAAGTCAAGATGAAACAACCTATCCTTGGGTACTTATTGGTGACTGAGAAGATCATGATTTACTGTGGCCTAGGGGTGGGAGAACTCTGTACCTTATACTGCTGTAAAGCCAAGCATGAGCAGCTCTCCAGGGGACTGCTGCTGTGAATAGCTTTAAGATTCTGATTACATAGTATAGTGAACTCTCTATTTATTCAGCAGTAAATTAAAGCAAAACATCACAGAAATCAAAGTGCAGCATTCACAATGTTATGACATAACAACTTATCACTAAAATGGCCACATAGTTTTCACCAAAGTGGTCACATAATTTTAAACAAAGTACATTCATTTAGTAACTCAATCATTCAGTAAGTAATTAATTCAATCATCCTTAAGAAGGCTTGTCTCCTTAATGGACACAAAGTACAAAAGTCAAAGTTCTCCACCCCTACGTCACAGTAAATTGTAGTCTCAGTAAATCATAATCTTCTCAATAAGCATCAGGTACCCAAAAAGAGATCTTTTCATCTTGACTCAAGGATGGCTCTCAGCTTCTGTGGTTCCTCTTCCATGGTCCCAGTTCCTGTTCAAATCTACACAACTGTCACCTGAATTCAAAGGCAGGTAGCTCCCAGTTCCTTGTCCAGCTCCTTGTACAGTTCTTTGTCCAGTTTCTGTTCCGTATTGAAGCTCACAGTGTCCAATTCACCTCAAGTCCTTCACAGTTCCTGTTTCTATGAAGACAAAGCTTAACAGAGCCAAAACAATATTCATGCACATTGCTGGCATCATCATCAATTCACTATCTGCCTGTGAAATCAACTCAAACCCACCAACAAGGTCTGAGAACTCAACACATCGTCTATATATCAGTATAGAAATCAACAAAGACTCACAAATATGGTCCAAGACGTCAATACAAATCATCAGTAAAGTCCCAGGACCTCCAAAATCCACCTCCAGGACTTCTGTAAACAGACAACCAGAAAATCCTCTTTCAGGGCTTCCAGTAAAGTCCCAGGGCTTCTGTAGAAAGTATCACAAACAAACATCAACACAGGCAGAACAAACAAACATAGAGTGCCAGAATACCACAAGTTTTCTCCTTCTCCACCACAAGAGCCTCCTTCTCAATTCTTCTTAGTTCTCCTCAGTTCTGCTCAGTTCTTCTTAATTTTCTTCTCAGTTCTCAGTTCTTCTCTCTTCTCAGTTCTGCCACCACAAGTTCTGTTCTCAATTCTGCCCTGTCCAGCCTGGGCCTCTCCTTATATATGGTCCTTAGCTCCTCCCTTTCCTGTTGTATCAGCAACAGGAGTTCACAAGTTTTAGAGTTCACAAGTTCTGGATCTGAATACAATCATGAACTGAAACAAGGTCTTAACTACTTCTTTGCTTGCCATTACAACCTCTTAAGGATGAGTGAGTTAAGAATGATTGGAAACTAATTTCCCTTCAAGAAGAAAGAAGACTTTTTGACTGAGAGATTAAGACAATGTGACCTGGGAGTGGAGAACTTTGACCTTTGTACTCTGTGCCCCTTAAGGAGGCTTGCTCCTTAAGGATGATTGAGTTAAGGACTTACTGAATGACATCTTTTGCCTAAAACTATGTGGCCACTTTGGTGAAAACTATAAGACCACTTTAATGATAACTTGTTATAACATTGTGAATGCTGAACTTTGGTTTCTGTGAATGTTTTGCTTTAATTTACTGCTAAATAAATGGAGTTCACTATACTATGTCATCAGAAACTGAGAACTATCCACAGCAGCAGTCCTTTGGAAAGCTGCTTGTACTTGGCTTTACAATTTCACCTCCTTGATTACAGGAACTATTTGTTGTTTATTTCAGTTTTTTCTTTATATAGTTACCTTGTACAGTTTCTTACATATACTACATTGACCACTGATTTTTGTGACAGAGAAAAAGTGAGACAAAGAGAGAAAAAGTGAGACAAAGATAGAGACAGAGACAGATACAGAGAGATTCCCACACAGAAAATGATAAGATAATATGAGAGATATGTCATAAATGAGTGATTTTTTTCCTCATTAAGTGCCAGAGAAAACATAAATGAAAATTAACAGTGTCTAAGAAGGAGGAAAAAGTGACATTTTCCAAACAGTACCACAGTGATCATTAAACAAATGAACAATAACTTTCCCCTCCATTTTTTTTATTGATATCATGGTTATTCATTGGCTACTATGCTGACTTATTTCTGCCAAAAAAGAGATCAGTTTTAGGGGTAAAAAAAATTAATCATTATGAAATCTTTTAGTTCACTTCTATGGAAGGTATTCAGGATTCTCCCTGCAGAAGTTATGGTTTTGTTGGAGTGGGTAACATGCAAAAGAAATTAGTTGTCTCAGGTCTTTATATTGTCTCTTGGTATGTTGACTTTAAGGGTTTTTCTAAGTAGGTATAGAGCAAATAAATTTAAACTTCTAGCTGCACGTTGAGAAATACATAACTACCAAGAAAAAAATCACTTCAAAGTTTCTTTCCAAAAATTCATGGGAGGGGGAGAGAGGTAAATACATTTCCTACCAGAATCATTTCCATCTCATTGACTGTTTTGGCTAAATACAAGACTGAACAAATCATCTCAGATTTAAAATAAACAAACATTTTGTGATCAAGATTGCTTCCAGTTACCCCTATAGACCTCCATGGCTGGAGCAAAATAAAATAGTAAAGCATTTTGGAACTGATAAATATAGGTTAACAACTTTGCAGTATCCTGGTGATGTGTTGGCAGCCTGTGAGATTGATGTGTCAGAAAAATGTGCTTTTTTTTCATCTGTGTCCCAAATAAAGCACTGGAAACCTCCATCTAGCCTCTAGCAACTGAACTAGGTTGACAGAATGTCCTAAAGTGGAACTCCAAGTACTAAATTAAAGAATTTTAATCTAATACAATGTATATATATCTTGAGACAAAACCATGAAATGTATATGACACTTCAGGAGTGTCTTCCTGAACTTCTTCCTGAACAACTCCCCAACTATTTTCTAAGTTAACATAGTCAGAAGTGACTTTAAGCCATTTTGATAATTGGCTTTCATAGTGTGGGTCCATGTGCATGAGTGGGTGGTATTTTTACAAGTTTGATGTGAATATTGAATCATAAAATGTGAAATTACTTTAAAATGTTCATTATAAAACAAATATGAATCACGACACCCTCACTTCTTTCTCAAATTGTTGTGCTAAGTACACAAGAAATGAGAAGATGGCTAGGTTTTGACTGTTAAGAGAGACTATGAGGAAGTCAAGGGGATAGAGGAGAAAATTATGTGGCTGAAGGGTTTTTTGAAAGGCAAAGAAGTAGGGGGTATGGGATAATGTTGCCAGGTTTTCCATAGGGGCTTCTTCAAGCCACTGGACAGAAAGTCCTTCCTTCTAAGGACCTATATCTACTGCTGATCTGGTAAGACAGAATAGCCAAATTGCTGGGTCCAGGGATATGAGTTAGTGTCTGAAACCAGATGTCCAATTCCTTTCCTTTAAGAGGAGACTGAGACAATTGAGTCACACCGGATCATAAATTCCTTCAACTGATTTTATATCGATCTCCCTAGAGGTCATGAATAGCACTAGAGAATATTGGCTTCCTTCATTTGACAATGGCTAATAATGGGGAGGCTAAGTCTAGGCATTTTAACTATATCTGGACCTTGCTGGGTTCTTTGACTATAAATAAAGATACTATTCATATGTTTAGAGTTCCTTGAAAGATAACATAGTAAGAGAAGGGCAAAGTTTTCCAAATGATATGAAGCCATAATTCTGATTGAATTGACCCCCCCTCTCCCCACCCCACCCCATTCCCTGGATTAACAAGGCAAACAGATGTTTTTTTTTTTTATAAAAAGTGAAGACTTGAGGAGCTCTATGAAAACCATAGAGAGAGCACACTTTGATATTTGGTGGAGAGCACAGTAATCATGTTAAAAAAATATGCAAGTGCCAACACCTAGTCCTTCATCTTTGAAGGTAAGGAGGAAGAATGTCTTCCAGTAGATACCTATTTAATGAAAAATGGTAGGCAAGTCTACATAATTTAACAACACTTTTCATGTCTTGTGTGGGAAGTTTTGATAGATCAAAGAAAATATCTTGCAATAGAACCAGTAACAAAGGAATAGTAGCACTCTTTTCCATTAAAAAAAATCCTACAACTCTTATAGCATTAGAAGTTATAAGCATAGGGTCCATTAAGAAGTTTATGATCTAGTAAACTCTGGCTAACAATGGCATGCACATATATACCAAATGGTTCACAATAAAAGTCAAATTGTGTTTTAGCTAGACTAAAGAGTCTGATGTGTGGGGATTGAGATGAATTTAAAGAAGAGAATGGCATAGCAAGGAAGTTGGCTGTACCAGTTCCTCACTGAATATTTAAAGGAACATCATGTTTTAGAAGCCAATTTGGAAAAGAATTCATTGAAGCAGCAGGGTTGTAGTGGTGGAAATTTGGAATAAAAGGACACATATCATAAGACCTGCAAGGGATTTCCACTCAGTCCAGTGAATCAACAAGCATTTATTAAGTTGTCCTTAGATACCAGACGAGGTGCTAAGTGGTAGGGATACAAAGAGAGGCAAAAATGTGCCTAGGTGCCCTTCTAATGGGGAGATAAGCGCAGAATATAAGTAGGAACATCTAAGATAGTAGTATAAGCGTATAAGTAGTATAAGCGAAGTATCTGTGGACTTAGTTGACTTGGAAAATAGCGGTGCCCTAAAGAGTAATAGAAACTCAAGGCAAAGGTATAGAGGATGGGGTGGAATGGATTGGGATAATGCATTTTTTTTTAACACGTAGACTGTGAGATGCCTGAGGAACATCCACTAATAGATGGCCAAAAGGCAACTGTTGCTATAAGCCTGTAGTTTAGGAGGGAGACAAGGGAGAGATATTCAGATCTGAGAATCATCCCTATAGAGATGATAATTGAACCCATGGGAACTGATGATATTACCAAGTGAGATAGTATATAGGGAAGAGAGAAGAAGGTCCAGGACAGACATAGTGGGCATGAAACGGATGAATACCCAGCAAAGGAGCTGTCATATACATAGAAGAAAAACCAGGAGAGAGCCTGTATTACAAAATCCTAGAGAGGAGAGAATATTCATTAGGAAAGGTGATCATATTCTGTATGCAGGTCAGTAAGCAGCAGTATTGAGAAATAACCATGAGATTTCACAATTAAAAGATTATTTGTACCTTTGGAAAGGATCATTTCAGTTGAATTATGAGATTAGAAATCAGACTGCAAAAAGTTTAGAAGAATAGAAAGTTAAACAGAAGGTACCTATTGTAGACAGTTTTCTCAAGGATTTTTTCCATGGAAGGGGGGGAAAATAAAATAATAGCTATGAATGATGGTCAGATCAAGTGATATTTTTAAAAAGCAGGTAACTTTATTTATAGGCAGCAAGAAAAGAATCAGTAGATGGGAGTTACCGAGAGAGTTGGGATAATGGTGGAGGCATTTTTCTGGAGAAGACTGGAGGAGACAGGTTCAAGGGTGTTTGTGGAGGGTAGGCTCTGGCAAGAAAAGTGATCTCTTCATCCAATAAAAGAGTGAAAGATGGAATTGGAGCTGATAATTGAGGGGAATCCAAATAATGTGAATTGAAGAAAAGAGGAGGAGTTCTCTGTGAACGGCCTCAATTTTTTCAATCATACATAAGGTTAGAACATCAATATGAAGTGTAGCAGAGGTTGTGCCATTAGGAATTTGAGGAGAGATTCGACTGGTCTCTGTGGCTAACAAAGAGGGTTTAACTCAGAAAAGTAGCTAGCAAAGGATTCTGTACAAATTATTAAAAGCTAAATGGAATGGATGAGCAGAATAAGACAATCAGTTAAAATTAGAAATGAAAGGTGTTAACAATAATAAAATGGCCTTGTTTTGCTGTAGCAATAAAATGACCAAGTGCAATGACTTGATTTAATAAAATCATCTTTCAAAAGCTGCTGCTATGAGTATTTTTAACCATGAAATGTCCTAATCTAATGTATTACTCCCCTTTTGGCTGTTGTTGCATATTGCATTGGGTCTAATGAGTATTCCAACATTCCAAAATGTACTGAGTTCATAAATCAGTGTAAACATATTGATGTGTTTACAAATACAGTAAAACACATGTTTTCCCTGGAAAGAAAAAAAATTCAAATAAAATGAAAGTAGTGTTAAAAAAAAGCTAAATGGAAAGATGGAAGCTATCTGAATTGAAGAGGTAATGAGAGTAAAAGAACATAAGATAACAACATCTCACTTTCCTTCTATCTAAAATTAGTTAAGAATTGTTGATCTCTAAAATTTTCCTCAAGCATTCATGTTGCCATGATAAATAAAATTCTGTAAAGCCTCAGATATATTCTTAGAATACACATGCTCTTGATCACAGTACAAGGAGTAACTAGGGTCAAAATTTATGTAGGAACTATCTCAGATATAGGAAGTTTACATAAGTGGTTGAGCAACAAAAATCAGAGAACATTTAAAGAGGATTAGCTAGATTGATTATAGTGAAGTCAAAAACGCATAAAATCACACAAGAAAACCCAGTCACAAGTAGACCATTAGTAGTCTTGCAAGAGAAGTTTTTTTTAAAGCAACTTATGAAATTTGATTCTTAAAGGATCAATCAGGGCATCAGTTTTAGACACAACAATAGCCCCCAAAGACACAAATAAAGGTTACTATCCTCCAATTCTTAGTTATTCTGTTCTCATAGTCAACCACAAGCAGCATAAAAGGCTTCTGGACAATGATCACAACATTGTTTACTTGGAATTGCAGTTCAATATTCTCATTCTCTTGTCCAAAAATCAGTACTCTATTTGTTGGAGGATTTGTAATTTATCCAAAAGAGAACAGCATCATTATCTCAGATAAGATTTTCCTGTTATTTTGTTGTAATTTTAAATAATAATGGCATTCAGTGAAACGGATTCAATAAAATATCAAGATAGACAGTTGAATAGTAGCTTCACAAAGTTCTCTAAATGCTTGTTCATCTGGAAAGTAAATTTCAGGTATTTATAGGTATAGAAATTTAGCTCTATAAGAGCTTTGATTTGTGGTTTAAAAACAGTATGGGTTCAAATCAATGCAAAAATATGCCTGATATGAACAAACGGTAGTATGTCAATATGTGTGTATAGAAACACACATTTGAGTATGTGCCTTAGAATATTTATATATGGGATTATCTCTAGTTATAAGGGTGAACCAACAGTCTTAATGCAGTTTCAAGCTATCAAAGCTTAAAACTTAAAGCCTTTATTTAGTATTGAAAGTTAAACTTCAATAGTTTAAAATTGCACTCTTTTGAAACAACCTATATATGCATATATACATATGTAAATATGTGTGTGTATATTTATATATACACACATATATACATATATATGTATATCTAAATCTTAGTCTTTGCAAGTTGTCTCTGAAACTAAAACATTAAGTAATTTGCCCAGTCACATAAACAGTTTACATCTACTTCTCCATCTCATTTTACAGATGAGGAAACTGAGGCAGAGTCAAATGATGTGCCCAAGGAAATACAGCTAGTGTTTGAGGCCAGGTTTGAACTCAGGAAAATAAGGCTTCCTAACTTCAGGCCTGGCAATCTATCCACTGTGCCAACTAGCTACCCCATTCATCCTCTCTCCCTCCCTTTTTTCCTATTTTTATTTTGCTCATTAAATTATTTATTCATCTTTAATAATAGAAATATTTTTCAATATCTTAAAACAAAAACCAGAGTTTAGAGATTTTCTTTGCTTTCAATTTACCCTCTTAAAATCAGTCCACATTTACTGATCCCATAACAACACCATGAATTCATGAAAACATGTTTGTTCATACAATGATAGATATATAGGAAAGGAAGGGTGAGGTGCTCAAATAGCGTATTTGATTCTGAAACTGTTGTTTTTCAGATCTGCTTATTTGTTCCTAATCTCTCTATTGATTTTCAGTATCACTGGCAGATAGGTGGTATAGTAGACAGAGAAGGAAATGACAAACCACTCCAGTATTCTTTGCCAAGAAAACTCCAAACAGCTGACATGAATGAAAAATGACTTAACAACAACAAAATCACTTCTCCAACTGCCTACTGGATGGATATCTGAAAGTGAATACCCTGTAAACATATTATATTTAACATGCCCCAAATTGAAAAGGCCTTTCTTTTTTAAACATTTATTAACCACTTACTAATGTGCCACACACTGTGCTAAATCATAAGAAAGACAAAAGAGAATGCCTGCTTTCAAGGAGGTGATGATCTAATGGGGACAGACAACATAAAAAGAAGGCATGTTGAAGTCCTGCAGCCAGGTAGAAATGATGAAATAGCTGCCCTTAAGTGCAGAATCTGGGAGAGTACCATCCTTCTACCTGTCACAACCTAGCCTCACCCACCCTACTCCCATTATCCAATTTGTTGCCAAGATCTGTCAATTTTACCTTTATAAGTTCTTCTTATACTTGCTATGGTTATACTCCCTTCCCTCTAGTCCAGATTTTCATTACCTCATACCTAGACTATTGTAGTTGCTTGTTAGTTGACCTGTTTGCTATTAGTCTTTCCCACCCATCCATCCTCCATTCTGTCACCAAAGTGATTTTCCAAAAGGATAAGTCTGAACACATCCTGTAACTTAGTTGATAAACTCCAGATGCTCCCTGTCACTTATAGGATCCAACACAGAATCCTGTTTGAGATTCTGTAATGTTAATGGAATCTGAATATCTTCCATGCCCCTTTGTATTGGCAAGTAAGTAGGTACTTTGCACCTTGTTTCAAGTTAACACTTTGTTTAAGCTGTGTGATTAAGGGAGAAGTAGCTTACACTTTGGGAGGAAGTTGCTGATGTAACAGGAAGGGGCAGAACAGGGAGGAGCTACTGCATATTATAAGGAAGAGCACCAGCAGGACAGACAGAATTTTCCTGGGGTAAGCATCCTGGAGGCAGGGCAGCTGCTGCTGAGGAGAGAGAGAGAATTGCTCTCAGTGAGCATCTGGAGGCTAGAGTTTCTGCTGAGACCTTTCTTCTGGTGAGACCTTTCCTCTGGGAACTTCCGCTGAGAACTTCCAAGAACCAGGCTGAGGAGCTACTATGAGTGAGAGAGGAGGATCCCTGCTTGAGAGAGCCTGTTCTGTTGTGAAGGCTTGCGAATGTGGGTGCATTAACCATGTGGACCAACTTTGTGGTTACTGTAATGACTTTGGCTTTCTGCTTTTGGGACTCGGTTTTCTGGTATGTGAATAAAGGCTTTGGTTCTATCCTCCATGGGGAGAGCCTGTTGCATTTTGTGATTCACAACTATACCAGCATATTCATATGATGTGAATATTCCATTATTGCTACAGATTCAAAATCCCTGCACATATACCAAACCCCACCCTGAACCTTTATAGCCTTCTAACACTTTACCTACCTCTACATATTCTATAATCCAGCAAAACTGACCTCCTTGATGTTCTTTGAATAAGATACTCTATCTTTCAAATCCCTTCAAATTCCAACTAAAATTCTACCATCTATGGGAAAGTTTTAGAAATCCTCCTTAATTCTTCTGTCATCTTTCTGTTATTTCCAACTTATCCTGTGTACAACTCATTTGTAAGTGGTTGTTTGATTTTCTCTCCTTCATTAGACTGTGAACTCTTAAAGAAGAGGAATTGTTTGTCTTTGGCCTTTCTTAATATTCCTGGGCTTAGTACATTGTCCTGAAGATTCTAGGTGCTTAATAAATGTTTATTGACTGAATGAATGAAGCAGGAAGGTTGGGATATGAATCCAGTACCTGACATCTGCTAACTGTTTTACCATGGGCAAGTCAAATAATCTCTTGAACTCAATACTTTCTACTCTAAAGTGGTCTGAATAATACCCAGAGTACCTTGCTCACAGGGCAGCTAGATTGTTCAGTGGATAGGGTGCTTCACCCTGGAGTTAGGAAGACTGATCTTTCTGAGTTCTAATCTGACCTCAGAAATGTACTAGCCATGTGAATCACTTAACCCTGTTTGTCTCAAGTCCTCATCTGTAAAATGAGCTGGAGAATGAAATGGCAAATCCACTCCAGTATCTTTGCTAAGAAAACCCCAAATGGGGTCATGAACAGGCAGACAGGACTGAAATGACCGAAGAACAAAGTTCCCTGTAGTTGTGGAGAAAGTCAAATGAGAAAATGAATGTAAAGTGCTTTGCAAACATGAAGCATAAACTGCTTCAGACAACTATTTAAAACAGAACTAGTCACATGTAAAAAAAATATCATTACGCATATCATCAATATGCTTCTATGGGTTATTGCAAATCTCTTTAAAAAGACAAAATGAGCCAGTTCAAACAATTCTGATCTTTCATGCTCAGTGGGATAAGTCAAGAAAAGGATTAGGACACAACGCACTAGAGAAGATCAAATCTTTGGACTATGGCAAATGTCACAGTTATCATCATCAACCCCTTTATACAGTGTTCATCCATCTTACACAAGTGTTGGAAGATATGAAGTCATAGATAAATGGGGACACTTTGGCAAGTTCACAAAGCATGTAAGAATCAATAAGAGAACAAAATGATGCAGGTTAGTGACCATAAAAATGTGATCCTGCTCTTTCCCAAAGTTGTTGGAGAAAAGCCTGAGAAAGAATTCTAGATATATTCAGCTTAATCTAGCCATTTCCTCCTCCTCATCCATCTTTTAAAAGTTTCCTTTAAAGAAACATGGAGACAAAAGGTATTAGATAATGTTTCAGGTTCCCTCCTTTATCTGCGGTATTAATATATTTTAATGTTAATAGAATGCTACCTCTTTTCTTTTTTTCATTTTTTATAAACCACCTAATGGGACCTAATGAATTCAGCACTTTACTTCTCCTTGAACAAACTATTAGGTTATGGCAGAAATTAATAAAGCTAAAGATTTTGAATGGGATGCCCTCCCATGAGAAATGAGTCAATTGCCAGAGTTCCATAAACACCAAGACATACATTAAGACTTTACAAAAGGCAAAGTGGTATTAAGACTAAAAAGAATGAAGCTCTTTATATTACTGTACACAAAAGAAACCCTGAATAAATACAGAAAAAATTATATCAGATGCACAAAGATGAAAGTTGCCTACCTGTTCTGTTATAGTAAGTACACTGATGAATGACAAGCCAAAAAAATAAGAGAGAAAGCCATGAGGTTCCTTGAGAGACTGATAGCTATCAACATGATATGGAACTCAATTCAAGATAAATATCTACAAAACAGTGACTATAAAACAGAGTTCATATATCCAGCTCCTTGAGTAGTTTAACCATTAGCAAGGAATATCATCAGATGAAGGCAAAGATACACATATATACAGCCAAATAAATAATTTTTCTCATTGTTTTTCTCATTTCATATGTCCTTCTACTTCCACTTAACCCCTTGCACAATTAACTAGATCAGGATTTAACTTTTAAACCATTTTTAAAGTTTCCTTTTCATGAGCTGCTTTCCTTGCTCTTGTTAAATTCTGTCAATCATCTAAATGAGGTATATCATCTAAAATCATACTGTGATAGTAAATGGATGACCCAGAGGTTTGATCTTGAATAGCTATTCACTATTCATTAGCCAAAAGGAAAAAAAAATATTACAAGATGTATGGAAGATGCCACTAATACTATTAGCTGTATCTTTTTAAAAATAAAAATAGTAATAGTATTATGTAGTATATAGTATATGTAATACATATATATATATATATATATATTTATATATATAGTATCATATGTTCATTGATTGGACAGTTGATACAGTCTTTCTGTTTATTTGTTTTAATCTACCTGGAAAACTGAAATTAAAGCAATAGTTTTTCTCAAGATGCTGTAAACAAACAGTTCCCTAAGGGTTAAAAATAATTTTAAGAGAGGGGTGGCTAGGTGGTGCAGTGAATAGAGCACTGGCCCTGGAGTCAAGAGGACCTGAGTTCAAATCTGACTTTAGATACTTAACACAAAAACTAGCCGTGTGACCCTGGGCAAGTCACTTAACCCCAATTGCCCTCCAAAAAAAAAAAAGCAAAAAACAAAAGAAGTAAAAAGAAATGGGGACTTCCCTCATTCTCCTTAGGGGTGGCCAGGTGGCTCAGCAAGTAAGAGCACCGGCTCCAGTGTCGGGATGACCTGGGGATCAAATCTGGGCTCAGATACTTAGCACCACACCCAGAAATAACTGGCCATGTAACCTTGAGCAAGTTACTTAACCCCAATTGCTTAAAAAAAATAATAATAATGTTAAGGGTTGAGTTTGTGAAGCTGCTAGTTTATTCTGTAACCTGAAGGCATCCTAAAGGCCTTTCCCCTTTTGAAACTGTACCCAAAATACTGCTTGTCTCCCTTACCCTGTGTTCCGCCTATCCTTTAATTTTTAGCCTGTGTCCTGCTCTGTCCTTAAATCCTTAAACCATAAAGAATTTCCTTTGTCTCTCTCATCTTATGTCACCTTGTTCTGTCTTTAATCTTTAACCTCCATAAAAACCTCTAAAACTACATCACCATTGTGAAAACTCTATATAAGCATACCTCCCCCAATATCAGAGTTTCACTTGGCTTTCTTGCTAGGAGACCTGTACTAATTTTGCACCAATAAAGCTCCCAATGGCTACCGAGAAGGTCTTAAGTGAACTCTTTCACACCTGAACCAGCTCTACCAATTCTAAACCTCATCACTGGTATTTATTATACTGATAATGTAATGATCTTAGTCCAGATGAATATCCTCCTAGTCATATTCAAGTCTACACAAAAAGAGAATATCTTTTGAATACATACATATATATGTGTGTGCATTTGCACATATGCATATGTGTGTGCATAGTTCTTTCATTTTAGAAAAGATCAAAGCCATGTAACTCTAAGATTTTTAGCTAGATCTTTTGCAAAATAAAATGCCTTTTCTTGAACTTTGTTCTTCAGAAATTTAAAAAAGAAAATAAGCAATAAAACATAAAATGAAAAGCAAATTGTTTTCCCTCCACAATGCATCATTTTCCCCTTTATCTTACTTGATTTTTTTTCTTTAACACCAACAAGCCCTCATCTTGGATCATTTAGAATAATAAAATATAAAGATTCTAATTTGGCACCCTGTTGTTCAAGCAAGTCACAAATGCAGTCTTCTTCTGGGCTGACCCATGCAAAATGATTGGAGTCTACATACATTGAACTCATTAATTTTGCCAAAACAGATGCCTATAACAAACCATGCCAGTTAGCTGCCTTTTCCAGCATCTAAGTGAATGCCTCAATCCCACTGCCAAGTGTGTAACAAGAAGATAAACACCACAATTTCCTATCAATAGCAACTCACTGCAGCAAGAGCAAAAAGAGCAGTTAGTACAATACCTAATGCTGCTCATGCTTCCAGTCTCCGATCCAAGCTTACATCTCTCCAGTTGGCTGGCTACAATCTGGCGTTCAGCCTCCAGTTCTCGAGTCAGTCTTTCAAACTGTAGCTCCTGAAATAAAATGACCAACATTCATTCCATGAGCTATGTGAACAGGAGAATAGGAAAAATGGGATACCTGCAAAGGCAGGCAAGTATAAGTGAAGAAACAGGATTAAGGGATACTTCTTTTGAACAATGAGAAGGGTTTAAGGAATCATCAGTAGTTAATAAAGCCAATCACTGGATATGCTATAAACTTATCACTTTAGGGCAGGCAATACTATAAAGTACTTTGAAGTAATAAGCAACCTAGTCACATACATTTAAACTTGACTAACACATCTTTCCCCATTTGGTGCCCCAAAATGAAATAAATTAGTTCTTTAGCTCTATTCATTTTATGGATTTATAGCACTATAAACAAGGCTAGGATTTCTACACATACTAAGATTAAATATATTTTATTATATATATATATTATAAATGTTATATATAATTATTATATTATAAATAAATATTATATATGATATATAAAAGTTATATAAGATTGAAAAATGCAAACTTGTAAATATCCATTTGCTAATGTACATGATGAAAAATGTTCTAACCATCCCTAAGGGAAAAAAATCTTTTTAAAAAAGATTTTTAAAGATTAAGTCATTGTTTTTCATTTCATAAATGAAGAATAATTAAAGCAGTATCTGCAAAGTCTCAACTGTTTCCAAATATAAAACTAACTTGTACACTATTGGTCAATAGCCTTATATTTTTAATTTATTCCTCATATTTTTAAATGTCTACATTTGAGATATTCATATTTGACTTTGAATGAATTATAATTATTATTTTATTTGATATTTTTTCAGGGCAATAGAATTTATTTTTTTTCCAGAACAACAAAACAAAATAAATTGAGAGAAACACAGACTCAATGTGTAATAAGTAGGTGAGTATTTGATAGCTTTTAAAACTGTCTAGTTTTAACACCATGAGTTTTTAAAAAAAAATAATGTTCATGAAATGCCTGTTTTTTAAATTTTAGGCATTTCATGAATAACATTTAAAAAGAAAGATGTCCTAAAACACCTGCTTCAACCAGTTAAAGAGACATACTTTTTCATGGGAAGTGAATCCATATTGATTCTATGGGACATTCCAGGGAAAACACTTCATGATTTTAATAGACTCTTCAAAATGATTCAAAGAATCATTAGCTTTATATTAAACATCTTCTTAAACTATCATTCAACAAACATTTATTAGATACAATCTTTGCAAAGGACTGCATTGGTGCTGAGGAAGATACAAAAGTGAAATAGATTACTAGTTCAATTTATTCAGTGATAAAAAAAACAAAAAAAAATTCAGATGGAAAATAGCCTCATGATCATTAAAATAAATTTTACCGGGGCAGCCAGGTGGCACAGCGAGTAAGAGCACCGGCTCCAGTGTTGAGAAGACCTGGAGATCGAATCCCAGGCTCAGACACTTAGCACCCACCCAGAAACACCTGGCCGTGTAACCTTGAGCAAGTTACTTAACCCCAATTGCTAATAAATAAATAAATAAAAATAAATTTTACCCCCTAATCTCCTTTATTCATTATAGACCAGACCCTCCTTTTAACTCTCATATGAAAAAAATTTTCTACTTATATATAGAGATAAAAGAGAAGGCAGAATTCACCAAAAGCAAAATTACAAGAATCACTAGTAGCATTCCACTAGTTTGCCTACTGTGAGAGGTCCCATATAAATTAAGTGAACATAAATCCTGACTCCTGAGAGCTAATTTTTTAATATGGTGAAATACTATAATATACTATTATCATACTATATTATACTATAGAAAAATAGTAATTTTAGTAGTAGGAGGAGAAGGAGTAATGCAGATGTCACCAAAAGAATAGTGATAGCCACAGGCACACATATTTTTACAACACAGATGATTATGTGAAAAGAATAAAAAAAATGAATACATTTGAATTTCATATATATAAGTAAATATGTCTATATACATACACATATAAATATACGCATATACATACATATATACACACAAACATACAATTTAGAGTGGTTCTTGAATAATGGATAGAATTCTGGACTGAGTCAGGAAAACCTGGGTTCAAATTGCCCTTCTGGCACCAAGCAAGTGGGTGATGCTAGGCGCTCACTGAACTTCTCTGTACTTTAAGTAGCTTCCTAGGATCTCTTTTCTAAGTTACAGATATTATCAATCTACTTCAGAGGAAGTGAAGAAAAAATCACAAGTCCATTGCATATCTGACTGAAAAAAAATATATATATATACAGTCGTATTTTCAGTAAAATAATATATGGGGCCAATGTGATTTTATTAATAAGGGACAGGCAAGTTGGTGAGAAACTTCATCTACTATTCTTATTTGTAATTGAAAAGTTTTAGGATTGCCCTGGGTTCGTGGATAGGTTAATTGACTTATTGAACTTTAGGGGACCAGGAGAGCCAAAGAGATGTGGGCTCCAGTTATATTGGAAGCCACATCTCTTTAGCTCTTAAGTCAGCTCTCTGTCCAATGTTACCCTTACTCTTACTTAAGTAGAATTAAATAACTATATGATGCTAATTTGGAAAATAATGAGGGATCAGGCATGAGTATCATTTCACATTTGTTTCAACAAAGGCCTTTGTGCTTTTGCTTATTCCTTAGCTTATACCTGGAATCCAGCCCTCTCTTCCTGACAGTATTTCTATACATGCAAGTGTGACTTCTGAAACTTAATTTATCCTTCAAGGCCCAGCAGAGATGCCACCTTGATCGTGAAACCTTTTCTGATTTCCTCAGGTGGAAGTGAATACTTATTGCTTCAATAGATCTCTCATATACTTTGATACTCCACTTTGTATTTATATTTATAAATGTGTTTTAATCTCTTCCCCTGAGTGTATTATAAATCTTGGAGGGCAGGAACTGTGTCTTATTTATATTTTAGTTACTTATATTTATCCTATAGTTGTTGTTGTAAGTTCTCAATAAATATTTATTGAATTAAATTAAATTAAATTAAGAGTGATTTTTATCCTGTCACACATGGAAATACATCAAATTATCATGTAGGCACACCATGGAAGGTAAGTACACACAGACACACACACACACACACACACACACAAATACACACACCCTTCTATCTCCGAAATTTGATTATCAGAGACAAATTCGTACTATTATTAGAATGAGATAGGACCTCTGATTTCTTTGGTATAGCCCACTTGAGAAACCTGCATCTGCCAATGGGAAATAATATCTAGTCTGCAAATTAGCATGATAAAGGCTTGGATGCCTTGGGTACTGATTCTGAGGTTGTCTCTCTTTCCACTATGAACTACTATTTAATACTTGAAAAAAAATCTATAATTTTGTTCTTTTGCCAGCACAGATTGCAACATCAGCAGCCTCTTTGTAGAGAACCTTCCTGATTTTCTATGCTTGTAATCTGATAATCAATCTTTTTAAAGACCTACACTTATCTAGTTGAGCACTCCGATAACAGAGGCAAAATTTGGTGATGCAGATGTTACCAAAAGAATAGTGACAGTGACAGGCACTCATATTTTACAACACAGATGGTTATTATGTGAAAAAATACATAAGTGAATACATTTGAATTTCATGTGTATATAAGTACACATGTATGTACACACATATAAACACACAATGCATGTATATGTGTATTATGGTATGTGTGTATACATACACATATACATACATATATACCCAAACATATAATTTAGAGTGGGTCTGGAATAATGGATCTGAGATCTTTAAACCTTGGTAGGACAGGCCAGAGATTGCAAAAGTACATGTTCCTCTGAGCTACAAACTGTGTCAGAGTAAGACTTAAGTCAAAGATGATTAAGTGATGGGCCATATAAATGTTATTTTTGGAGCATACATAATCAGATTATCATTCAAAATTAATTTTTCTGAAACTATAACATGGCTATCTAGAGCATGTGAATAAGAAGGCATTAAATTATGCAATTAATCAAAATTTATTAAAGATACATGTTAAATATTTTTCACCTCTAACAAATTACATGTATAAATCTTAGGGAGTCCTTTCAAATAATAGTTGAATCAAGATGATTGGGCAACTTTATTTGTATTTTATAGCTTGACAATTTTGCATTGTTAAATTATGATCATTTTTCTTTGTATTGTGAAAAAAGTAGATGCATACAACCTTAAAATATCTTTTCTCACAGCTACACTTAACATGGAAAGCAAAGGAGTTAGTATCGTTTACTGGCATTAAAAGCCCTCTACAATCTCACATCATTCTTTCTTCCTGGTTACACAATTTCCTGCTATGTATTATATCCATTAGTCACAATGTATAACTTTCTGACCCATGAATATGTCTTATGCTTTTTTGTTTTGCTTCTATTAGTCCCTAAACTTAAAATATCCTCTTTTGTCCATCATTCAAAAGTCACATCCTCCATGAAGCCTTCCATGATGTTCCCATTCAATAATGACTTTCCACCCAACCCACCCCCCAGACTGGCATGGGAGAGTAGGAGAAGATAAAAAGGGAAAGAGGCATTTATTAAGTTCCTCCCATGTGCTGGGCACTATTAATTACTTCACAAATATCATATATGATCATCACAACAATCGTAGCAGGTAGGTGCTATTACTGAGACAGAAAAGGTTAAATAGCTTGCTCATCACTACATAGTTCAGAAGTTTCTGAAATTGGATTGGAACTCAGACCTTCCTGACTTCAGGTCTAGCACTCTATTTACTGCACTACGTAGTACTTTTGTACCTCTCTACTTATCATGTATTATTCAATACCCATGTGCCCTGTCTCCTTATGAGATTGCTAGTATGCAATAAGGCTGGTGTGTTTTCTAAACTTTGCACCTTCCCCAATTCCTAATGCCATGGCAGGCATTCTTGAACTGCTTACTAATTGTTTGTTAAATTAGGTTTAATTTATTCCTTCAACAGTCATTTACTGAGAGTCTACTGCTTATGAAACAGTGTAGCACTGTGGACAGACAGCTGCCCTGGGAACCAAGGTTTGGATTCAAATCCCACATTTGACATACGTTGACTGAAATCCTGGGCAAGTCACTTCCACTCCTCAGTGCTGTAGGCAATGTTCTAAGGCAGACTTGCACAACTTGGCAAGAGGTAAGGGCCAAAATTAAAATAGGCTTAAATTTTTAAATTTCCAGCCACAGTTAGGTTTTTAGCAGCTCACTTTCCAAGTAAAGGTATAATTAATGATTAAACTATTTTACAAATAAATTATATTTAAAAAGGGAATTTTCAATTAATATCAATTAATTACATTTATTACTTTTTTTTTGTTATGAAATTGCTCCTCTCCCACTAGAGACAGGCTGATGATGATTGGTTGTCACGGGTCATGTGACAAACAGGAGCATGTACTCAGCTGCAAGCTCCCTGCCAAGTTATATGAGGTGCACAGTAGTGATCAGAGGTGGGGGTGCAGACAAAGCACTTGTTACATCTTTACTTTTTTCATGTCCTCTACATTTTCCCCTGGCCGCTGGAAATCCTTTGGCAAGTCATATGTTTTACAGGTCTGTTCTAAAGTAAAAATTACAGAGGAGGTGCCTCTCTGGATTGGCAGAAGTTTCCTCGTTGGGGTATGCCCAGGAAAAATAAAATCACTAGTCTAATCTCTATTGATACTATTTTCAGAGCACTATATTATGCAAGCAGCTCATTTATTCAAAGAAGGGATTCATAGTTTAAAGGACACTGGAGCTTTAAATGGCTTTTTTTTTTCTTATCCATGACCTTTGTCTAATTATGCAAACCTCTCTAGTAATTCACTATCCTAATCTGTGGGGGAAAAGGGTTATTGATACCTGCCCCTTTATCAGTGAGATATCACAATGATTAATTAGGTATTTATCTTTCTTTAAGCACTTGGAACAAGGCATCATTTAATATAATCTGGGATTAGAGAGGTGAAAGAATCCTCATAAAATCCAAAATTTAACACTCTCACCTTATAGATGAGGAAACTGCTACACTGAGAAATAGTTCCACAGTCACACAGCCAATTAGCGACAGCTTTGGAGGTAGAATTCAGGGATCCTAAAAACTATCCTAGCACTCTTTACATTATACAGGGGATCCCAAAAGTCTTAGCGCAGCTTAAAACTATTAATACTTATTTATAATAAATTTTAATTAAAGTAATGTAACGTAATATAATACATGTCATAATTATGCTATTTACATAATAAATTTATTTAAGCTGTTAAATCTTAATGCTTAATTAAATTTTGGGGATACTGTATAAAGCTACCATTTTAAAGTAATAGCAAATTTGAAATGATTCTGTCTTAGGGACTTTGCCCCTCAGTAGCAGCCTGCTTCTGGGCAAATAACAATAACAACCATAATAGTAATCATTATCACTGAGAGTTCCCTACATCAGTGGAATAATAGGTTTACTAAAAGACAAAACAAACAATACTAAGAAGCATTTATATGTCACTTTAGTGCTTGCAAATGCATAACATACATTATCTCATTTGACACAATAATCCTGTGAGGAAAGTATTTTTAAAGATAAGATTATTCAAAATTTCTTTTGAATAAGAAAACTGAGACTGAGTGTTATACCCAGGTTATACAGAAAAAAGAGGTCTGAAGAATGGTTTGAACCTAGGTTTTCTTAATTTGTAGTGCAACACTCTAGCCACTATAAATATTACCTCACTTCTCAGACTCAGTTTCTCCCTCCATAAAATACAGGGACTTGGTTAGTCATCTAAACTTTCAGATATCTTTTGGCTTAAATTCTGATTCAAATTGTGACCCCCCCTTCCCATATTACTTCCAGATAGTTCTATTTTCCCACAAAATATGTCCATTTATTCAAAGGATCCACAGGGGCTCAATGTAGAAGAAAGATGCAAATAATTTTGTGAATCAGTGCATCTAAACTAAGTTGACAGTTCTTTCAACTTTGTTTACTGTTCAATGTCAAGCTCAAAGAGACATTTTAGAATGAGCTCAGTGGTTTCTGTCATTTTATTTTTTCCTCCTTTAATATCCACCCACCCCAATCCATTCATTGCCTCTTCCCATTCACTGTCTTGCCTCATTCATCACAAGATCCCCAATGGCTAGTGAAAAATCTAGTCACTTGAATATGTGGAAATAGTTCTGATTAATAAATAATTAAATAGTTAAGAGAAATCATGGGGCTACAAAATGACATGTTTTTGGATATTTGGGACCCTAGGAACAGATTTCCTTCTTCGAGTTGTCTGGTGTTCCCTTTTGTTAACATTCCATTTCTGCCCAGAAATTGTTATCCTTTTAGCCATCCTGAATAACAAGGCAAGGCAGTCACTGTATATTTTTTTTTCCTGTAGCTCTCATTCCTCTTCTATAGCTATGAGTTGAATTCATCATCACTATCTCATGACAACGTTAATTTTGTCCTCCTGAGATACACTGTTTTGTCAAATGTGAAGGAAGAGAGCCTATGCAATGACACTCAAAGGTTATGCAAATAACAGCAGATCAGGAAGACAAATGCAAAACGTCAATACACATCTATGAAAACCAAGTTATGATATCAAGATGAGGCTGAACAAGACACTGTCAGGTATAAATCTGTAGAGACCCCATCAGTGAGTCAAAATTCTGACAAATGGATGTCCCTGAAAAGTTATAAAATTGACATTATGATGTTTAAGAGACTGTGGGGACAGCCTGGAGCACACAGCCAGACAGCTGATGACAGGCACAGCACATTGATGCTGAGTCACAGGCACCTTTTCTAAACTGCTTTTTAAAAACATTAAAAGGTGAAATACATTTTCCTTTCCCTAGCTTGTCCCTTGATTCCATTGAGTTGCAAATGTTTAATTGTCATAAGCCTGCACATTCTTTCTGCTGCCATTTCTAGACCTAACATTTTGTTCCCTATTCCCAGAGGCAAGACCCCGCATTTACATCTTGTATACCCAGACTATCCTCATTCATCAGTTGCAAGACTGTATGCAATCAGAAAAATCTCAGAGTTCAAATTCAAATTGTCCGGTAATTACTGATGATGTAAAAATCAATCATATTTTGTAAATATTGCAGGTATTTCCAGTGATATTTCTGAACTTTTGTAAAACTGTGTCCTTGTTCAGCATAAAACTCATTCCAGTTGGATGCCATGAAATTAATCATAAAATGTTACTTTAAATTGTAAGGTAATTAATAGTATTAGGGAAATTGAATAAATATTTTGTATAGAATGACTACACTGTAAGACCTGCCCATGTCTTTTCTATTAGATCTAATTGCCTGCAAATACAAACGATCGAAGTGTAATATTCAGAGCAGGAAAAGATGTAGCCCCATGATTTCTCATAACTATTCAGCTTGTATCTGGAAACCTGTTTTTAATTCTGAGTAATATATAAAATAGGGAAATGACAAACAAGAAAATTTTGAGGTGGGAGGCAAGATTGATAGAGTGTCTGGAAATCAAATCTTATTAAGTACAACTGGGGATAATAGGGTGGTTTACCATGGAGAGGAAATGACTAAGGGGAGAAGTAATATCTGTCTTCACATATTTTGTGAACACTCCATACAAGAGAGAGTAATCATATAGTTCAATTTATATCACATTTTAAGGTTAGTACAGTGCTTTGTATATATCACTTCATTGCATCTTTACAATGACCCTATTATGTATAGATTATAATCCCATTTTTCCAGATGAAGATACTGAAGGTCAGAGTGTATGAATGACATACCTAGAGTCACACTGCTAGTTACCGTCTGAGGAAGGACTCAAACTGAAGCTTTCCTTACTTCACATAAAATGCTTTACTATAATGCACTGTGTCTATTCATTCTGCATTGCTGTAGGGGGTGGAAATTTCAAGAATGAAGATTATTGAAGAAGTGATTTATATATGTTATATGTGTGTACACACATGTGCATGTGTGTATGTACATTTATGAACTTATCAAGAGCTTTAGAACAATGAAAGTCACATGGTTCATGTGGCAGCCAGTTCCTGTCACATGAGCTACTCAAGCAGAATGTGAATTACATCTCTTAATGTGGCATAGAAAAAAATAAATGGATCAAATGATGTCTATGGTCTCTTCTGACAATGAGTTTGATTTTTGCTTGAAACAGTAAACATTTTGATCTTCCTTTTTTCCATAGTTTCCTAATCCCCTTCTTTTTCTTCATCATCATCTTTCTCCATAAATGTTGTTTTATGAACATTTCTTTATTCACTATAATACCACCTCTGACAAACAAAATACAACCTGAGCTTTTACTATATTGATCAAATATATTTCTATTTTGCCATTTTTCCACATTGGGCATGAATGTCATAATGGGGGATGAGTAGGACAACAGTGCTCTCTGTCCTGGAGTCATGTCAAGGAAATAATCAGTAGAAATAAATATTGTTATGCAAATTTGAGCAGGGTCCTTCACCTCTGTAAACTTCATTTTTTTTTTAATTTGTAAAATGAGGAGTTGGGGTGAAGAACCAGCGGCCTAAGGCCCCATGTGGCCTTCTAGGTCCTCAAGTAAGGCCCTTTGACCAGATCCAAACTTCACAGAACACACTCCCTTGATAAAAGGATTTGTTCTGTAAAACTTGGAGGACCTAGAAGGCTATATGTGGCCTTGAGTCCACAGGTTCCCCATGCTGGGGTTAAATAATTCATGAGATTCCTCCCATTTCAAAATCTTAGCCTTTATTCTTCAGTATTCACAATACCATGCTGTTACCAACTACTTAGGTAGCATAGAAAAGGATGTGAGCAGTTAGGACAGTAAAGAATTAGATAGGGGAAATACCTTTAATGAAATGCCTGACTTTTCCCAAATGTCTTTTACTTTAAAGTATCTACTTCACCTACAATCAGTTATTGATTCTAGGTCACTTACAGTGCAGTTTAAAATATATAAATCTTCATGCCTCCAGAGAACTAAAACTCTCTGCATAATTAAAATCACACATCACGAAAGATCAATCAACTACTTTATGGAGTGTGGCACCTTTTTGGTAGTTTATATATAACCATCACATGGGTGAATATCTTTGCTTAAGATAATCTTATTTGCCAGAAATGAGAACAATGCAAGAAAATTACGAAATGAGAGTCAACAGCCTGACTGAGGAACATCACACCTTAAAAAATAGACTAACTCAAATGGCAAAAGAGGCTCAAAAAGGCAATGAGGAGAAGAATGCCTTAAAAACCGAATTTGCCAGATGGAAAAAGAATCTCAAAAACTCAATGAGCAGAATCATTGATTCACAATTAGATTGGAGCAAATGGAAGCTAATGACTTTATGAGAAATCAAGATGCTGTTAAACAGATCCAAACAAATGAAAGAATAGAAGGCAATGTGAAATATCTCATGGGAAAAACCACTGACATGGAAAATAGATCCAGGAGAGATCATTTAAAAATTATTGGACTTTCTGAAAGCCATGATCAAAGTAAGAACCTAGAAATCATCCTCCAGGAAGTTCTCAAAGAAAACTGCCCTGATGTTTTAGAACCAGAGGGCAAAATAGAGGTGGAAAGAATCCACCGATCACCTCCTGAAAAAGATCCCAAAAAGAAAACTCCTAGGAATATTATAGCCAGGTTCTGGAATTCCCAGATTAAGGAGTGAATATTACAAGCAACCAGGAAGAAACAATTTGAATATTGTGGAAACACAATCAGGATAACTCAGGATCTGGCAGCTTCTACACTGAGGGATAGAAGGGCTTGGAATATGATATTCTGGAGGTCAAAGGAGGTGGGATTAAAACCAAGAATCACCTACCCAGCAAAATTGAGTATCATGTTTCAGGGGAAAATATGGTCATTCAGAGGAATAGAGGACTTTCAAGCATTCTTGATGAAAAAACCAGAGTTGAATAGAAAATTTCACATTCAGATACAAGAAGCCAGAGAAACATGAGAAAGTAAACAGGGAAAAGAAATCATAAGGAACTTATCAAAGTTGAACTATTAACATTCCTACATGGAAAAACAATACTTGTAACTGATGAAACTTTTGTCAGTATGAAAATAGTTGAAGGGAATATGTGTGTGTATGTGTGTGTGTTTATATATGAGGGTATATGGGCATATGAATACATATGTAAATGTGTATATATGTTTACAGGTATACATAGAGCACACAGGACCAATTTAACAGGAAGGGGTGATACTTAAAAGGTGAAATTAAGAGGTGAGAGAGGAATATAATAAGAGGAAATGGGGAGAGACAAAATGGGGTAAACTATCTCATAAAGAAGAGGCAAGGGAAAATGGTTACAATGGAGGGTAAGAATAGGAAGGCAAAAGGAAATGGGTCAACCTTATTCTCATTGAATTTGGCTTGGGGAGGGAATGAAATACACACTAAATAGGGTATCTAGTAGAGTAGGGGGGAAGGAAATGAGAGGGGGGATGATGGAAGGGAGGGCAGGTTGGGGGAGGGAAGGTAGAAGCATCCACTTTTGACAGGATCAAAGTAGAGAATAGAACAAGTGGGAGGTGGGATAGGAGGGAGGGAAATATAGTCAATCTTTTACAATATATCTACTGTTATAGTTTTGCATTAGCTACACATGTACAACCTATACTGAACTGCTTATCTTCCCAGTAAGGGTCGGTGACAAGGGAGGAAGGGAATGAATCTTTAATTCAAAGTTTTAAAATAAAATGTTTAAATATATATATATATATACATATACATATACATATACACTATTATTAATACTATTTTACATGTAATTGGGAAATAAGATATACAGGCACTGGGGCATAGAGATCTACCATGCCCTACTGGAAAAGTCAAAAGGGGTATGGGAGAAAATATGGGAGAGAGAAGATTGGAGGAGGGGATATCCTGTGGGACTGCTATTTTGGGGCATTGGGTAGTGGAAAAATGGGGAGAAAATTTGTAACTCAAAATCTGGTGGAAATGAATGATGTAAATCAGAAGTTAATAAAGCATTTGGAAAATGGAAAAAAAATGAGCTGGAGAAGAAAATGGCAAATGAATCCATTATCTATTTATCAAGAAAACCCCAAATGAGGTCAAGAAAAATCAGATACAACTGAAACCACTGAACAACAACTAGCTAGGGTCAGAGCTGGCTCCTGTATACTACTGCTTGTCAGGCTTGCATAAACCAAGCAAATTAACTTGGAATCAGAAATTCAAACATCTGTCATTTTAGTGGTAGAAGCCTTTAATTATACCTCTCAGAAAGAATAGCTTGGGAGACGAAGAGCTTCAGTCCTGGTCTCAGTGTCTTCCCCTTTCTTCTTTTCTGGAGGAGTATATCATGTGCTTCAAAGGGTCTTGATGAGTTTTGGAATCCCCATAAATGTCTTAGACCCAGTAACATCCTTAGCATAGCTGACTCAGCAGCTGCCTTTAGAGCAGAGGCAAAACTAGATGCACTGAATGGCAATTTCAGGAATCCTATGAGGAATATGGCAAAAAAAAAAAAAAAAAGCAGTGCCATAGGGGACTTTATCGCTTTATCGTTTCTCCTACAAATGGGAGAAAAGGACTTTTAGCAACCAAGAGAGTTGAGTCACCTTTTTGCCACGGGTGCTCTCTACATCTGAGACTACCCTCCTCTGGACTCTATGTGTACTGGTAGGAGAGACTGTCGTAGACTATTGTGGGGAATATACTGTTCTAACTACTCTTCCTCTATTACCTTAGAAAATGTTCTATTTGAAAAGCTACCAAAGTGGGAACCTGTGAGATATTAGAACTAGAATTCTACTTTGAACCCTTCAGAGCTCCCCCTTGTCATCCTGAGGGATGACTTAGAAGCCGTGTTCCACAGACTCAGCCTAACAGTGTGAGGGATGGTTAGGTGGCTAGGGAGAGTAGCTCCAAAGCATGTATCATGCATACATGTATAAATATGTATACATGCCTATGTGTACATATGTATATGTAACAACAAATATGCTCACTTCTATGCACATTTTTATAGAGCACTTTACTCATAACAAACTTAAAAGAGAGTATAATCATGGATATCCTTTTTTTGCAGATGAAGAAACTTCAGCCCAGAGATTTAAGTAATTTGCCCAGGATTAAGTGACCAGAAAGCATATATCAGAGTTACTGTGAGAAAAGCAATTTATAAATCTCAAAGTATGATTAATATGACTTCTGACATATTTCATAGGACATTCATAGCTATTATTTCATTATATCTTCCCACCAGTCCTGTAATGTAGGAAAAGCAAATACTGATCACCCTGTTTTACAAATGAAAACCAGGAAAGGTAAGTTACCTTCACAGGATTGGTTGCTTAAGATGAGAGTTATAACTAGAACCTACACCTCCTAACTTCTAATCAGTGGTTTGTTCCTCCATACCAGGCATCCTTATTATAATTTATCTTATTCATATGCAGAGTCTCCCAGAAGGCTTAGTGTCATTTGAAGATATCACATATTGAAATTAAGTAAGCTTTACAATTTAAAATTAATTTTGTTTTTTTATTAATTGACACAGTAAAATACTTAACTATTGAAAAAATCTCTCTTGGATATCAAACTTCCTAATTATATATAGCACTAAATTTAGAGATATTTTCCTTAAATGTTATTTTCCCACCATGGACTAAGTAGCATATTTTTAAAACTATTCTTTAATGCATTTTTATGAACTTCTAAGTTGCAGGATGACCTACACCTAACTCATAAAAGACTGCATTTAAATCTGCAAGCTGTGAGGTTTTTTGTTTGTTCATCCTTTAAGTTCCTGTGGTGGGAATGAAAGGAGTACAGTGTAATGTGGGAGAAAGGGTAAGGAATAATCCATCCATATTTGCATACCAACAAACAAGCCTTTGTAGGATTGTAGGATGCTGAATTTTCCACAGCAGAAATAGTTTGTACATGTCTAGCAGAATAAACTGTGCCCAATAAACTACTCCCATAATCATTATCCTTCTGAATTTATCTAATATGTATGAGTGAATGTCTTTCTGTTTTTATAAATCAGTTTCTCAGTTTCCTTCCTGATCAAAGAGAATAGTGAGTCATACGCTCACTGTATACCAAAATTTAGTACACTATAGTCTAGTTAAAAATTCAATTAAATGAAACCATGTTGAAAAACCAAAGATTTCTAGCTAATTGTAAAGGATGCCTAAAATCTGCATGAACTAACTGGACAACCATAAAGTATATCAGGTACAGCTGCCCACAGCAAATTAACATCCCATAACCACTTAGTAATAATGAGACTGCAAGATCTTGCACATAAGCTAAACTTGAGTAAAGTGCATCCAAGTACATGCGTTTCTGTTCACCAATAACCTTAACATCTGTCTGTGCTTCTCCAATATTTTGTTAATGCCTTTTAGGATGGCCAAATTATCCTTGTGTCCCCTGAAAGCATGTACTGCAATTTCTAGAAATTGCTGTTACACCTGGCGAAGAGGGCAGAACTGATCAGCTACAGGCTCCCTGGCTGCTAGACTAGGCCAGCAAGCTGCTCATGAATCCAGCAGATGTTTCTACATTTTAGGTCAATGCTTTTTTCAAACCATTTCCCTTTTCTATTCAAGTGGGAAAAACAACAACTAGTCATGGTTTAAATAGTGGACAAGAAGAGCCCATCTAACAAGTACTCAAGAACTTGAAATGCACAAATCCACATAAGAACCGAATGACTGAAATACTATTCTACTGAAAAAAACAGCATGGGGGGCATGTGTGTGTAGAGAAGGACACAGATGTCCTCACTCACTGTTTTGCTCTTTGTTGTACATCATACCTCAGTTGCAAAACAATGAAACACTTCCTGGATCCCCTTAACCAACGGAGCTCTCTTACTCCTTCAATTCTGTAGCACTGCCTATTAATGTTTAAGTGCCAAATAATTCTTAAATAGTGTAATTGCGCCTATGTCTACAATGGCATCCTATACAGTCATATCTGACAAGCTGTTATTCAATAAGTCACTGAATCCACAAATCAAATACCTACTATGTATAAGGATTTGTATTGGATACCCTGAGGCATGGAAAGAAGACAGACCCTTCTCTCAAGGCACTTATAATCCTGTTTGTTAGTCGGTCAAATAAATTAATGGATTTGTCTTTACATATATTCAAATATCTTAAAAACATTTTTACACCCCCCCCAATTCCCCCCAGTCCCCCCCTCCCCCCCTCCGCTTAGAAGGCTTTCCCAATTTTCGTATTCACTCCTTCCATGTCTTCATTTAAAGTCACTGAGAAAATGTGGAATTGAATCTGTGGCCCTTGACTACCTCCCTAGGCAGGCCCTGTAACTTTAAATTGTGTGTGTGTGTGTGTGTGTGTGTGTGCGTGTGTTTCTATAAATTGTGCCATCCAATCCATTTTTAAAAATCTTTCTACTAAAATAATTAATATGTCATGAATTCTGAATGGTGCAATGGAGAACTGAATTTAAATACTACCTGTGGCATTTAGTACTAGCTTTCTAACCATCAGAGAAATGGTCTTAACCAGTTTCCTAATCTGTAGTAAAGGTATAATACTTATAATATTTAATTCAGTGTCAGTTGTGAGGATCAAATACAATAGATGAAACATTCTGCCAATTTTAACAGGCAAAGAACTGAAATTGCAGGGATGCCCATCAATTGGGAAATGACTGGACAAGTTGAGGTATATGATTGTAATGGAATACTACTGTGCTATAAGAATCACTATTACTTTCCATTAGTCATTTCATTCTTCTCTTCTTTTTGAGTGTTATTCAGCTAGAAATATTATTGAGCCAAGTCTTGCTATTGTTTCTTTACATTTGATTTTTAATGACTATTGAATAGATGGACAAAATTATTATTTTTTCATACCTAAATAAATGTATTAAAATGTAACCCCATCTCTGTATTTTTTGATTATCATCATCAACATCATTATATAATTGTCACTTGTTTCATGGAATTCAGATAGAAAAGGTCCTTGGGCCAAGTGCTGCCTTGCTATTATTTTTATATTTAATATTCTTTAGTCTATTGCAGAGGTAGGAAAATGTTTTTTGTTGTTGAATAACAACATTGAGATGTAAGCTTATCCTATAGAGTTATAGATGGTATAGATTAACAGTAGTCATTGATATTGCTATCTCATTTTTTTTTTACAAATTATTTAGATAGAAATGATCCTGGGTTTAGATAGGAATGATCCTGGACAAATTTGCAATCTTGCTATTATTTTAAAGGTTATGTGGGTTATCATATAGGTGAACAAAATAAGTTATTTCGTGGCTGAATAAAAATATTCAGATGTAAGCCCTTCTCTATGCTCACAGAAAACCTATTTATGACAATTTCTATATTGACAGTAAAAAGATTACATATACTTCATCTTTTCCCCATATGAAATTCATATTTTTTTGCTAAATCTCTAAATTTTAAAATATTTTTATTCCAAATAGCTTGGAGATACTGGATATTTGGTATGGTGATATCCATTTAAAATGTCAATATTAAGTTTTTTGTTTGTTTGTTTTTTTAACTGTGTCATTTTCCCATCACCATCACTACTAATTTGTGGTAATTCCACAGATTTCTATTGATCCAGAAATACATTTTACTCGGATCTCCCTTTTAATGACATGTGGTCATTATGTACTTGCCAATATATAATTGCTTTTGCAGATAGTATTAACCACATAGAAATCAAAATCACAGATTCATTAGGGAATTTTAACGGCCTGCCTGCTTTATTTTTAAAATGCTATTCAAAATTCCTAAAGAAAAAGTAGGCAATTTTTACTAGATGGTGGTTTGCTTTAGCACAGAGTATGTTGTTAACTCTTTTTTATGAATGCCAAAATAACAATGCAGAAAAAGATTAATGTGCATGAATATCCTCATGAATATCTTAGTGTAATTTCTTGTTCTTCATTTAAAAAAAAGTATATATATATATAGTCACATGGGCAACCATTTTCCAAGAAAGAAAATTCAGCCAGGTAGACGGTTCAAATGACTTCACTTTCTATTAAATCCCATCTTTCATTAGAAAACAATATACTCATTTATACATTTCCTTCAAAAGTGCCAAAATGTGAGTTTGTCTAATGGATTTAATATTTATTAATCCCAAGTGCATTATTAGGCTATTTATAAATTAGCTCAATTTGCATTGCAGCCCAATTAAATCAGGGAAAATAATCTGGATCCAAGGACACTATGACATTAGATGCATTTGGGGGCATATACCACTGTACTGAGATGGTGAAATTTCTGAATTTTTGTCCATCCATGATCCCCTCAAAATTTGGGACTTCTTAAAGTTACATATAAAAACTTTGCAGATATCTAAAAATTATTTTGGCAATTTGGAGAATTACAAATTGTCTGTTTTGGTTTTCTCTAACAAAGGAATATAAAGAAGCACTAGACAGTTAAAGAAAATTCAAGTAATATGCTCATTAGACCAAATTAGAAAGTACACAATTCCTAGAGTCTTGTATTGTGTTAACCATTTGATATTTTACTATGTCCTTTAAATCCTTCTTGTATACTGAAGAATTCTCATAATTCATAAGAAGTTAAGAGACTTTGGAAAAGTCACTTGTCCTTGCTGGGCTTCAATTGCCTCATCTGAAAAATGAAGAGCTTGGAACAGATGTCCTCTCAGGTCCCTTCTAGCTCTGAATCGATGAGTCGATATACTTTAAGGATTCATGACAAATGAATTAGATAACTAAATTGACTAAGATATTTAGAAGACTCTTGGAGTGGGGATTTCAAGTAATAGAAAGTTGGCACAATATAGAGCCAAGGATACAGGACTGCAACTCGGGAGATCTAGCTTCTAGCACCTGTTCTGCCATCACCATTTGACTTGACTCTCTAAGAGGGAGGTGGGAAGAATATATTGTAGATATACTAAGTAAATAAAATCACCCTCCCAACCCCCTCAAAACACATATACCATGCATCACTGCCTTTATCCAGGCTCTAAAGGAAATAAGTAGGTACCCCAAGTCTAAAGCCCTATAATAGAAAAGCATCCCAGACCACTGGCCCAGCTTCTATCCACCATGGAATGGGTCATCAAGCCCTGTTGAGAAGGGATTTACCTTCCTGGTAACCACCAAAACAAACCATTAAACAACTACAGGTAAGCCCAATGGACCTGGGAATGGGGCAGTCCTATCTTCCCCACTGAACCTCTACCTCTGGTCCTACCTTAGGCCCAGTTCCATAAACAACACAGAGAAACAATAACTTTGTAGACAGGACCTGCCATCCCCACTAAATGCAAGCTGGGTACTACCTAAAGTGCAGGCAAGTCAGCCTTGTTGAATTGTCCTGGCACACTGAGGGAAAGACAGGAGGTAACATGTGCCAGGCAAGTCAAAGCACCACACTCACTTTGTCTACCCCTTCCCCACAGACCCTGATGGATATGTTCCAGGCAGTACCATTAAGCTCAAAATCTCAGACTTGTTTCCAGTCAGGCCTCCACAGACATTATTCCAGGGAGAAGACTCTTCAAATAGACAACTGCTTCTAGATGTCCAGTAGACATCTAGAGCCCGAGCTTCTAAGATCCAGAAGACCCAGAAAAGAAAGTTCTCAAGTTAAAGTACTTGTCCCTGTCTTATGGTTCAAAACCATAATCAGATGAGATTTTATCAATGGAAATGACATTAATGAAGATAGATACATTACCATCTGCTTTGCTGCTGTACCTTAAGGGACCTTCCCATATGGCTTGTAACTAAATTCTCTCATGTATGAGCTCCTTGAGAACAGGACCTGTCTTCACTTTTCAATTTGCATCCCTAGTACTCAGCACCTTTCTATGATGCACATAATGTTTTGTATACAGTAAATGCTTCATGCATGCTTTTTTGTCCATTCATTTTCCTCATCAATCAATCCATAAACGTTTATTAAATGTTATGTGCTAGGTGTTGGATGTTTTAAGGGAAAAAACATAAAAATAGACTCTGTATTCAAGGAGCTTGCATCATGGGGGACATAATATATCAATAATATATAAATGGAAAATAGAAGAAAGATAACCTTACAGCAGATGGCTTAAGTAGCTTGGAGAACCACGAAAGCCTCTTTAAGAAGGTAGAGTTTAACATGAGTCTTGAAAGAAGCCAAGGATAACGAGTGGTAGAGTTAAGTTGGGAAAGGATTCTAGGTATGAGGAAGAGTCAGTGAAAAGACATGGGGACAAGAGATAGAGACATGGCTGAGAAATGGCAAATATGTCTGTATTGTGTGACCATCAAGAAAGAGAAATAAATTATGAGATAAGTAGAAAAGAAGGAAGGGACCAGATTGAGATGAAATTTGGAAGTCAGAAGACTTTATATGTGATCCTGGGGACAATAGGGGCTCAGTGGAGTTCATTGAGAGTGTTGGGGGGGGATGGATTATATAATATGGTCACACCTACACTTCATGAAAATCACTTTGGCAGCTAAGTGGAGAGTGTATTGGAAAAGGGGGAAGCTTGAAGCAGAGAGATCAAATACAAATTTGTTGTTGCATTCTGCTGAAGGCCCTCTTTACCTTTAGCCTTGACTTTTGCAATAGCAGGCTGGTGGGTGAACCTGCTGCCTGTCATAAGTCTCTCCCCATTTGTGATCAATCCTGCAGTCAACCATTAAAGTGGTTTTTTATGAAGCACAGGTCTGATTATGTCACTTTCCACCCTCATACCCCAATCATTAAACTTCAATGGCTCCCTATCACTTCTAGGGTTCAAAATTCTCTGTTTGGCCTTCAAAGCACTTCTTGACCTGTTGTTGTTCAGATGTTTCTGTCATGTCTGACTCTTCAGGATCCCATTGAGGGTTTTATTGCTGGAGATACTAGAGTTTTGCCTTCTCCTTCTCCAGCTCATTTCATAGATGCAGAACTGAGGCAAACAGGGTTTACCTAGGCTCACACAGTTAATGAGTTTTTGGGATCACATTTGAACTCAGGAAGATGAGTCTTCCTGATTCCCAGCCCAGTGCTCTATCTACTGTGTTACCTAGCTGACCTTGTCATAACCTAAATCCTCTCCAACCTTTACAGTCTTCCTATTTTCTGCCATGAATTCTTTGATTTAGTGATGCTGGTTTCCTTGCTGTTCATGAACAAGACACCCCATCCCTTGGTTCTGGACATTTTCTATAGTTATCTTTCTTTCCTAGAATGTTCTCCTTCCCCATCTCTGCCTACTGGCTTCCTTGGCTTCCTTTAAAAGTTTCGTGTAAAATGCCATCTTCTATAGTAAGTCTTTTCCAAATCCTTTTAATCCTAGTGCCTTTCTTCTTTTAATTATTTCCTATTTTTCCTGTACATAGCTTGCTTGTACATATTTGTTTGCTTGTAGTTCCCCCACTGGATTATGAACTCCTTGAGGTCAAGGAATGTCTTTTGCCACTTTTTGTATTTCCAATGCCTAGCACAGTATCTGACACTAGGCATTTAATAAATATTTATCGACTGATTAATTGCAAGGTCAGGCCAGATGTGATGAGGAAAATTCAGAATATAAGAGGACTAGAGTGGAGGAAGATAATGAGTTTTCTTTTAAACATTTTGAATTTGAGATGACTATGAGGCCACTAGTTCAAAATATCCACTAGGTAGCTGGACATGTGGAATTTCAGTTCAGAAGAAAGGGATTATTTGCATAGACATGAGAATTGAATTAATGGGAGATGATGAGATCATCAATCAAGATAGTATTAGATTGGGGGCAGCGAGGTGGCTGCAGTGAATAGAGTACTGGTCATGGAGTCAGGAGGACCTGAGTTCAAATCTGGCCTCAGACACTTAAACACACACACACACACACACACAAAACTAGCCATGTGACCTTGGGCAAGTCACTTAATACCAATTGCCCTGCCTTCCCCCCTCCAAAAAAGCAAAAAACAAAACAAAACAAAACAAAGAAGATAGTATAGACTGAAAAGAGGAAAGGGTCCAGGCTAGTATTTTGGGGACACTCACAGTTAGGGCATATGATAAGGAGGAAGATCCACTGAAGACTGAAAGACTGAAAGAAGGAGAATCAAAAGAACAAGGATATGAAAACTCAGAGAAGAGAGAGCATCTAGTAAATAGTATCAAATGCTATAGAGAGGTCAAGGAGTATGAAGATTGACCAAAGACCATCAGATTTAGCAAAGAATTTCTAAAGGCTAATGATATCAAAGTTTAGATTGCTGTGGATTTAGAAGAGAGTGAGATAAAAGAAAGTTGTAGTACAGTATATAGATGAATTTTTAAGGAGTTTGGCAGGCAGCAAGGAAAGATAAAGTTCAATATTTTGACAAAGGTAATATCAAGTGAGGGCTTTTTGAAGATGGAGGAAAGTTGTTGATCATGCTTATTTATAGGAAACAGAAGGTAACAGTAGAAAGGTAGGGTTTGAAAATTAGAACATGGAAATGAGGGCAATATGCTAGAGCAGATGGAAGGGGTCGGGATAAAGAGTGCATGTAGAAGGGTTTGCTTTGGCAAAGAGGACTGTTGCTCATAGTACTTTAGTTATTTTTCAGTCATGTCCAACTCTTTGTAACACCTTTTGGAGTTTCTTGGCAAAGATACTTGAGTAGTTTGCCCTTTTCATGTCCAGCTCATTCTATAGATGAGGAACTGAGGTAAACAGGGCTAAGTGACTTGCCCAGGGTCACATAAGAGTCCAAGACTGGATTTGAATTCATGAAAATGAATATTCCTGATTCCAGGTTTGGCATTCCCCACTCTACCACCTTCCTGCCCTACCTGTTCATTAAAGACTGAAGTGAAGTAGGAGATATTGGAAGATGGTATCAGAGGGATGTAAAAATAACAAGGAGAGATGAGTGCTCAGCTTATGGCTTCATTTCTTCCAATGTATGTAGGTCCCCAGTTGAGTAAGGAAATACCAAGGGAAGTGTATAAAGAGATGAGAATGCTTGAGATAATTTGAATACCATGGTTTAAGAATGGGGGGGGAAGTGGGAAAGGGGGGAAGTAAGAAGAAATTGTAAAGGGAACAGAGGAAGCAATGATCAACTCATTCCCTCATCATCTTTTTAAAAGAGGTTCCTATGTTTCTATCAAAGCTTAACATGTATTTTCTTCCATAAGACCCCATAAAGTCATACCTCTGTAGGCTGGTAGAAAATGTAGGGCCATAAATGAAAGTAGAGTAGAGCTCACGCCACTGTTTTTTTGTCAACACACTCAATCAGGTTATTAGCCTTTGGTAAGGTCTAACTGAAAAGTAGAGAGATATATTTGAAAAGCAATATGGGTACACTGCTGTTCATAGTTGTTTCTATTGTTTGGAGAATCCTAGATTTATTTAAAAGTATTAAAAAAAGGGGCAGCCAGGTGTCAGGATGAACTGGGGATTGAATCTGGGCTCAGACACTTAGCACCCACCCAGAAACACCTGGCCATGTAACCTTGAGCAAGTTACTTAACCCCAATTGCTTAGGGGTGGCCAGGTGGCTTAGTGAGTAAGAGCACCGGCCCCAATGTCAGGATGACCTGGGGATCAGATATGGGCTCAGATACTTAGCACCACACCTAGAAATAACTGGCCCTGTAACCTTGAGCAAGTTACTTAATCCCGATTGATTTTTTTTTTAAAAGTATGAAAAAAAGTTCTTTTCAGAGTGAGATAAGCCTGAGTGAGAATTGACAGTATGTAGAACTAAGATGCTAAGATAGCAATCATGAATCATACTAAAGTCTGGATTATTAATGTTTTGCTTTTTTAAAAATTGTCAACCACGAGGGAATTCCAGTTTAATATTTTACTCTGTACACAAGAGAAGCAGGCCACTTAAAACTGATAAATGAAATATATTACAGCCTGAAAAAAATTGGTTTTACCTAAGTGATGTCCATCGGAAAGACTTGCCTCATTTGAATGACCCACTGTGACTCATAAATATGACACTGGGATAGTGTCTCTAGTTTCCATTCAGTGAAAAAACCATAGTATTCACACACACAGAGAAACACAGACACACACCCCTTAGTAAAATAGACAAATTTAACCACAACTATATATACTAAAAGTCTCATGATAAATGAAAAGTCTTTTTCTCCCTCCCCTCACCTCCTGTTTATATATTTAATATATGGCAGAAATTATCCATAATAATGTTGGTGCAGTTAATTCTTACTCTGTGTAACTAAAGTTAATTTCATTTAACATTTCAATGGTGAATATGCAGAATCTCTGACATAAGCTCTATTAATGCTGATGAAAATTCCTAGTTAGTTCATAAGAGCATAAGGGCTTAAAATGAACTGAAGCAGATGAGATTCATGAAGAAGGAAAGTATGATTAATGTAGAGGTTATGCAATAAATAATCATGTGTGGGATTACTCTGGTTAGATGAACAATTACATCCAAATGAAACACAATATTTGAAAAATTGTAGGCCATGTGTTTATACAATGAATAATTTATAGGGCAACCTATTCATCTTGGACTAAAACAACCAGATGTGCTAGCAATGATTTTGTGTTTTTTCAGAAAAAAAAAATTAAGGCTGGAATTGGTGGATATCTCTAAAAGAATAATACTTTTCTTCTTCCGAGAGTAATGTCACATCTTGTACTTATATACATAATACATATATATGCAAGTGTGTATGTATATACACTCTCTCTCTCTCTCTCTATATATATATATATACATATATATATAGTGTATTGTGTGTGTGTGTATGCAAGGTTATATATCCATGCTTAATAAAAATTGGAGGAGGGCACCACATAGTTAGCTGGAACACAGAGTAAAATATTATTAATTATGTACCAAGAGTTTGTATAGTTTATTATTTTCAAAATAACTTCTCTGTGCTTTTGATGTGTTATATTCTATATAAAATGAAAAAAATGGTATGTAAGCACATTGATTCAGAAAAGAAAAACATAAACATTTTTAATTGTTTGTCATTCATACCTTTGTGTATAAAGAGCACCTGAGAATGATCTACTGAACTTTTTTTTAATAATTGTTAGACTTTTGAGAATTTATTTCACAATTTGAGTACGATTTATTCACACAGACACCATCTGACTAAAGATAATAACAAAATTAATTCATTAAATCAGTTTTTTCTTTCTTACTAACAATTCTGAAATTGGAAGTTACTGTTTTTAACTGTTGAAAATTCTATTAATTGCTTAGTTAATGTTTTGGAGCTACTACATGGACTCACATGTGCTTTTTTACAAGGGGTATAATTATCGAGAACTTGCCATTAAAACATAGAAATTTAAATTAAGAAGAGAACTAAAAGATGATCTGTCTAATCTGAGACATTCCCTCCATGTTTCCTTTTCCATTCGATTTTATTGAACCTTCATTGGAAAGTTCTAAGACTTACCCAAGGTCACTCAGTGAGTTAGTGAATGAATAGATGATATTATTGGGGTCTCTCTAATCCCCTTCTCTTTTCACTACACCACACAGCAGGATCCTACTACATTTCAGAGAACAATGTTACTAGCTCTGTAAAAGGCTTTCTTTGTGCCTTATTCTAGTACCTAGAAAAACTCAATTCAATACAAAGCAGTTACTACCAGGGTCTGCCACACACCAGACACTTCTAAATAAGGTGCTAGAAGTGTGCTTGTATATCAGGCCTACACAATTTGTACAGCCCCTGGGCCACTTGCTGCATGCCAAAGGAATTCCTTCACATACAAAGTATGTTTTTCAGAAATCATTTGGCTCACTGCATGTGACCCACACGTCACAGGTTGTATAGGCCTGTTGTGTATATTCAGCAATTGGAGGTGCAAAACATGATACACTTCTAAGTTTAATCTTTAGTATTAACATTTCCCCATCATTTTCTTTTCTTGTTTTTTTTTTTAAAGCAATTGGGGTTAAGTAACTTGACCAAGGTTACATGGCCAGTATTTTTTGTGTGTGTGTTAAGTATCTGAGGCTGGAATGGATACCAGGTCCTCCCGACTCCAGGGCTAGCGCTCTTACTCACTGCGCCACCTAGCTGTCCCATCCCCACCATTTTCTTAAGCCTAGACAACAAAACCCTAAATCAAGCCAAGATTTGTGCCATCTGCTGATGTCTCCCATATAAATGTTTACACTGCAATTTTAACAATCAGGTGGAATTGGTTCTGGAACACCCCTGTCTAGGGTTATTAAGATATTAGTGAAATGAGCAACAAGGTGTAGTCAGCAAAAGTGTCAAATTCAGTTTAGTGCAGCTTTACAAATGAAAAACTAATTGGTAAATGTTTAACAAAATAATAAAAAAAAAATACAATACAACATTATTGCTGCTGTTGTTTTGTCATGTCCAATTCTATGTGAACCCAAGGACTACAGCATGCCAGTACTATTAATGAGGTTTTCTTGGCAAAGATATTGGAGTAGCTAGCCATTTCCTTCCCCCGTATATTAAGATAAGCAGAGGTTAAGTGATTTGCCCAAGGCCACACAGCTAGTAAGTGTCTGGGTCTAGATATGAATTCAGGTCTTGGCTGCAGGACTAATGTTTATCCATTGAGCCACCTAACTGACTCTATTTTTATTACTGGCCTTAATGTAAGGCCAAGTGAGAACTATTTCCATTCTAGCATTGCACTACTAGTAGTGGATAGTAAGGCACTAAGGTGTCTTCTGAGGCTTTAAGGGTGTTATGGATGGATGCAAATTATGCTAAGGGCACATCATGTGTGGACCAACCACATTTTACTGCTCAAAGCCATAATGCAACTCTCTGAGGATGTAATTTGCAGGTGACAGTTTGCATTATTAAAAGGAGATTCATCATCTGAAATTCCCTATACTAATGAAATCACAGGTCTGTTTGTTTTAAAAAAAACTTCCTTGCCCTCAGTCACCTTATTATCTACTGGAGGGAGTGGCACGTGCACTGATCAGTAAATACAAAATTAATAACCATATTTTTAAAATTTCTTTTTTGGAGGGCTAAAGGAAGTACTATACTAATAAATGGAAAAAGTACCAAAGGCCTGTTGAAGGAGAGGGCTATTGAGTTTCTTTAGAAGAGCTAGAAATTCCAGGGGAAAAAAAGGAGAGAAAGCATTCCAGGCAAGACAGACAGCTTGTGCAGAGGCTTGGAGGTGGGAGATGGAGTATGGCATGTGTGAAGTATAAAAACACCAATTTGGCTTTATCATGGAATACATGAGTTGAAACTGACTAAGAAAGTTTCTACTTCTGTACGTGTATGAGAGTTATAATAATATGCTTAATCATGTTTTAATTATTTATTCTCCATGAATGGAAATATCCATGTGATAAATGTTTAAAGAAAATGTCAAGAACTAATTCAATCTCAATTCACCTTGGATGACAAACTATGTTACTATGGAGACAAATTATCATATGATCAAAGGCCTTGGTGACAGAATGGCTCTTACTGCTCATCTGGTATAATCCCCTCATTTTGCAGATAAAGAAATTGAGGCTAAGGGAGATTAAGTGGCTTGCCTAAAGGCAAACATGTGTCAGTAATAGAAATCAGATTTAATTCTGGATTCTCTGACTCCATTGAATGATTGGCTTATTGTTATTATTATTTGCTTATGGGACACATTAAATTTCATAGTTTGGCAATTAAAATATATACAATTTTAATATTTATGATTCCAGAAAGAACTTTTTTATTTTTCCTAAAAGATAATATAACTCATTCATACTGGAGACACTTTGGGTAATATTAAGGTAATCTTATAAAGATGCTCAGTTTTGAAATAACATTTATTGTCATATGTATTAAAAATCACTTTCCACCAAACACTAATTTCTCCATTTTACCATTAATGATCACCATTTGGAAATCCCCCTAACTTTTGAAATAACCTCCAGTATTTTTGTAGAGAAGTTTCATTTATTTCCTCACACAATACTACACTAAATATGGATAACTTAAAACTATATAGTGATCCAAAAATAAATTTCACAAAGAAAAATTATCACAATTATGGAACAAACAGTCTATTAAAGTAGATTTTGTGGCAAACCTGTGAAATTTGTGAGGTCAAAATTGTTTCAACTAACATTCTCTACAGTTGCTTGAATGAGTTGCATTATGTAAATAAAATCTGGTTGAAAACCTTGGGTCTTAAGGGCTTTCCATAATTATATGATCTGAATATCTCATTCTCACCTGAACAATTTGTAGTCACAAAAACATACAATTACTGTGCTGACATACAATGATGTTCAATGGCAATGAAAAGTATTTCAGCAGGGAAAAACAATGCAAAGCAATGAATTTACAATTCAAAATATTGCAGTGAAAAGACATTTTGCACTTCTAAGATAAATTCAGTGATTATTCTATTTATTTGACTAGAAAGAGCTTTTTTTAAATTTCTTTCTGTGTTGGTTTACTGATGTCACTAGTCCTAGATTAGTAAAATGAATAAAAACACAACTTTCAAATAAAATTTTCTTCTGAAGTTTTGAATCAAGATTGTATTATGAACTATCATGACTTTTTGTTCCATCTAAAACTGTTCAAACAACAATTTTGAAGCTCATGATTTTATTTCACAATTTATTATAAGTAAAAAGTTGTTAAAATTGATCTACTTATGTACACACATACACATAGCTTTTAACAATTTAAGTTTTGAAGATCTGGAGTGAATTGTTAAAAGACCTCCTGTGAGCTGAGTTGTAACTATAGTTTACTCAATAAAATTATTGCCTTGAAGTTAAAAACAAAACAAAACAAACTTTAGCCCAAATTATAATCCCCCACAAATTTCATACCAAAAACATTTAAAAATAGACATTTAATTTTCACTTTTTTTTTTTACCTTTGTTGCACCGTTTGCAAATAAATGGTCCTTAAACACTTCCCAAAATGTAGTCTAGGCAAACAAGACGACTAATCAGCAAAGCTGCAAGGTTAGTTTTCCCTCCTTCCCAAAGCAGTAATGCAAGCAGTTGTAGTCACTCCCAGCTCCCTCCCCTCTCCCTTTACCAAACAGAAAAAGAAACTTAGATGATTTTTTAAAAGAGAAAGCAATGGAATATCCTTAAGGGGGAGAAAAAGTCAAGATGCCAAATCCTCATACTCTGGTTTCAGCATAGAATCATTTTGATTTAAAGAAAAAAGAAAGCAATATTCATTAGAGATACCACAAGCCTAGTGGTTGCAGCCTTAAAACAGAAAAGAATAGAATTCAGTCAGGCACAAAGGTCTCCATGGCAACAGTGAATTTAGACCCCCATTGGCATTATTTATGCAACATTTCATCACAAAAGGACCCTCCCACTAGTCCGCCAGGCAAATTCTACAGTTTTCTAATCTCCCGTTCCTTTTCCTTTAATTTGTATCTGCCCCTAAAGCTATGAGAATCTCAACATAAAATATCCCAGAGTACCATAAAATAATTCCAGGCTGCCTTTTGACATTGTTACCCCATATTCCAGAGGTAGAAAATATATTTAATATCCTTTGGAGTTCATATTTAAATACATTTTTATTTTTACTCCAAAGATGAAGGGTTGGTAGGCAAAATTAAGTTTAAAGCAAACCTTATCCTTTTTTTTAAAGAAAATTGTAATTTCACAGAAGCCTAAATGGTGATGCATGTAGTCAGTGATAAATTAGAGTTCAGATTACATAATAGGCAGTTCAATATGTAAGACACATATTTCTTACACATTGGTTCTAAAGCAAAGTTTTTGTGTTGCATCCCTCCCAGTGACTTAATTGAATATGTGATCCTTTGGTAAAACATTATATGTCAAGATAACTTTGTTCAATGTAGCAAACCCTTAAAAATCACTTTTAATGTTATTATGAAACTCATACAATAATAAAGAAAAATAACAATAATACTTAAAATACATTTACTAATTATTTCAAAATAAATTGCCATTGAATGATATTGCAATTGAAATACCGGAATACCATATTAAATACATTTGGAAATAATATCGCCACTGAAAATTCCCACCAAATGGGGTGGCTAGGTGGTGCAGTGAATAGAAGGACATGAATTCAAATGCTGCCTCAGACATTTGACACACATACTAGCCATGTGACTTTAGGCAAGTCACTTAAGTCCAATTGCCCTCCAAAAAGCAAAAAAAAAAA
>NW_027185712.1:36108531-36109574 GCF_028583685.1 Petaurus breviceps papuanus
AAAAAAAAAAAAAAAAAAAAAAGAAAAAAAAAAAGAAAATTCCCCAAATTACAGTGAAAAATCCCTAAACCAGAGGCAGCAAGGTAGTGAACTGACTCAGACATTGGATCTGGAGTTAAGAAGACTGGAATTAAAATCCAGCTTCAGACATAGTCCAAACATTTTATTCTATAGCATTTTTTTTCAAAGTAGATCTTCAGTACTTTCCCCTCTCTCTCCCCCAATCCTCCCCCCATCTGCAACCTGAAATGAGCCAGTACAATGACTAAATATGAGGATAAGAGAAAGTAAGGTTATATTTGGGAAAAAAAAACTATGTAGTATTTTGAAAAATTCCAAAATTCTCCATAAAACAAATTCTGATTGTTACAATGTCCACCTTCTTCTTCTGATGGTATATGTCTATAAATAATGTAAAACCAAAATCCTTGAAGAATCAAAACTACTGATCATCCAAAGAGCAAAGAATAGAATGTGATAGGATAAATAGGTTGCTGCAAATTATTAACAGCATAAAATATATCAGAGAAGAGATTTATGATGCATTAAAAAAAGGTTGATTGATCAAGTATGAAGAGCAGGAATTACATATCATCAATCCATCAACAACAATAATTTATTTAGTACTTACTATGCAATAGGCATTGTGCTAGGCACTGGAGATACAAAGACAAAAAGGAAAAAAAAATATCCTTTCAGCATCCTTACATACTATTGAGAAAAAAGGATAGATACAAGTGAAAATATACACACTGTAATCTGGCATGTATTGGTATGGGTGGGAGGGGCTGGTTTTGGTTGGGAAGACACTAGGAACTGAAAATCAGAAATGGCCTCCTTAAGGTGGTAACTCTTGAGTTGATCTTTGAAAGGAGTTAAGGATTCCAAGAGAAGAAGGTGAGGAAAGAGAGCACTTCAGGGAGCAATGAGATGCTTGGATTCAGAAACAAAAATTAAATCAATGTGGTTAGAATGGTATGAGAGTGAGAGACAGAGGTGTGTGTGTGTGTGTGTGTGTGTGTGTGTGTGTGTGTGTGTGTGTG
>NW_027185712.1:36109584-36158387 GCF_028583685.1 Petaurus breviceps papuanus
TGTGTGTGTGTGTGTGTGTGTGTGTGTGTGTGTGTGTGTGTGTGTGTAAGAAGCCTAGGAGGCAGACTATTGTCAGACAATAAAAAACTTTAAATGCCAAACACAGAGGAATTTGGATTTTATCCATAGGCAAGAAAAGAGCCACAGGAGCCAGGGACTTGATCAGGCCTGTATTTTAGGAAGATTCCTGACAGTTGTATGTCTAGCCTATGTGCTTTGCAGACATGTAGGTAATTAAAAATTATTTTTTCATGTATATAATTTTAAGAGTCATAGTGGGAGCTAGCTGCCCAATATTTTGTGAAGATGCACTGGAAAAGATTTATGGGATGACAAGAAAAAAGAGATGAAAAATGAAAGGGCCAGTTGCAATCTATACCAATGGAGGAAGTATATGCATTGATAAAATCCCAGACCCAATGGAATATTGAAATATATGTTTTGTGTTTTCATTATTACTTGCAAGAGGCACCAATGCATAGTAGACAGAGAGGTGGCCTTGTAGTCAAGAAAACTTGGGTTCTGAAACATAATGACTTTGTGACATGTGGCAAATTATTCAACTCAGCACCACAGGTAACTCTTTACAACTAAACTGCTTTGGTCAAGCAGATTTCTTCACCAGGCATTCCTGCCACATTTGAAATCTCAGGTCATAATCAACTATTACTACCCTTAAAGTAACCATAGGGCAGTTACATGGCACAGGTCATAGATAGAGAACTGGGCTGGGAATCAGGAAGACTCATCTTCCTGGGTTCTAATCTTGCTTAAGACATTTATTAGCTGCATGACCCTGAGCAAGTCTCTTAACCCTGTTTGCCTCAGTTTCCTTATCTGTAAAATGAGCTGGAGAAGGAAATAGAAGACCAATTCAGTATATTTGCCAAGAAAACTTCAAATGGGGTCATAAAGAGACAGACATGACTGAATAGCAAACAACAAAATAACTTTGGCAGATACTATGGAATTCAAGGAGGACAAAGAAGTGTTTTGGTCAGCTATCTCTCCAGGCATTTCAATTTTATCAAAGAAGGGGAAATTAATATAGTCAGAAAAAATCTTCACAGAGAAGACATATCTATATGTTTGTACACAGTACAGGTGCATGTGCATATACATAATATGGATATGCTTCAGATATACATATAATGTGTAAATAAATATAGATACATATATTCTCATTTCTCAATATTTCTGGTGAAATTATATTTTAGACATGATATACATATATTAAATAGAATAGTAATGATCATTCACTGGGTACATGGGTAATCTTATAAAGAAGTACTGCTTATTTATGCCAATAAATTGAAATTGGCATGTTATATATGCTATAAAATCTGCCCATATGCATAAAGCTATGACTTCTCTCAGTGGAAATATACAAAATGAAATTCCTCTTATAAAAATGATTATTAGCAATGCCCATGTTGAATTACCTCAGATTTGTGGTAAACAAAAATATTTTTAATACTTTCAAATTGTAAGTATAGGATACACTCTTAATGAAACAAATGATAGAAGCAAACAAAAAATTAAAGAGATAACTTGGATTTCATGAAACTGAAGAGCTTTTGTGCAATCAAAATTGATATATTTAAGATAAGAAGGAAAGCTGTTTAATGATTAAAATATTTGTATCAAATTTTCAGATGTTTTATATATGTATATACAATATATAAATATGCATATGTACATGCATAAAATATGTAATTTGACTAAAAACATTTCCCAGTATGTAAATAATCAAAAGATCCAAACTGTTTTTTAAACAAAAATTCAAAACTATAAAAAATGTATAAAATACAAATTCAAACAACCCTGAAGTGTTGTCTCACACCAAAGAAATTGAAAAATATAATAAAAGACAAGAACAGCTAATGTTGGAGGTATTGTGTAGATACACTGGTACACTGTTGATAGAGCTGTGAACCATTTATTACCATATAGGTGCTATAAGGTAGATGTCTACCTGAAACAGAAAGGTTTCTTTTGATTTTGTATATTTACCAGAAATAATGCAGGTAACCATTTTTATCTCAAATGTTTCCAGGAATAGCTCTGCTTTCCTTTTAAAAGGAAAATAAAGTTTACTAAATTTTGCAAACAACCTCCCCCCCCCCCCCCCCCAAAAAAAAGCCCAATAAAAACCAGCACCAATGGCACACAAGCAATCATCCAAAGTTATAGGAAATATAATATATTTTAACTTGGGAAAAGATTGAATGCCTTGAGTTAGAAAAATCATTTTATTTTACCTATATATAATTCTAGTTTTGGGGAAAAAAAAACGTAATATGACAAGTTGGCCAAAAAGAGACATCAGAAACATGAGTGTCCTTTTCCTTCACCCTTGTTAATATGCTCACAATGATGCATATGCATAATGACTGAAGAAATGAATACCTTCATTGTAGGAATAAATTAAGTTTAAATAAATTATAATGTTTATAAAATTTTCTTTTCCCAGTCAATTGAATAGGACCCCGACCTTTTTCTTTCACTTTAAATAAACTTTGAGAATGTATGCTTGAAATGTTTGAAGTGGAAGAAAAAGAGATAATATACTTTTCCCAAATTCAGCTTTTTATTTCTTTAGAATTAGTGCCCAAATATAAAGCAATATAATTCTATTTCTCATCATTAGGTATGATGAGTCAGAAAAGTCCAAATAATTGACAACCTGATTACTGAGTTTGCTGTCTCAGGGATATTATGAATCTTGAATGCTAATATTCTTTTGCATTCACATTGTCAGAGTGAAGTTTTCTCATTCTAAAATAAGATGCTGACTCAACATTTCATTTCTAGTCTACCATTATCCAGGCTCTCCCTTGCAGAAACAGACTTCAGTGACAATGGTTGCATAATGAAAGGAGAAGGATGCATCAGGTTAAAAAAAAAAAAAAAGAGTATGTCCTATTGTCTGGAAAACAACAACAACATAAAATTTAACATTTTGGGTTTTAGTTGGAGTTCTACTTTTTAGGCTAAAAATTCTAAAGGGGAAATAAAAATAAATACAAGCTCTTTTCTCCTTAACTAAGGAAAGAAAAGAAAGGCTTACATAAAATTCTCTACATAATTTCCATGGTAAGAGAAGGGGGAATTCTTTTGGGGTTCCTTGTATGCACTGGAAATGACAACCAAGTATTTGAAAAAAATAGCAAAACCATACTGTTCCCTCACAGGGTTAACTTCATGTTGCCTGGGGTGGGGAAAGATTTCAGGGAATAATTATTCTTTTCTTCATTCTTGGTTTCTATACTATAATCAACTATAAATGGTTTATATTCTTTTACTAATGTGTCTAATTTAAGAGCACTTTCCATAATAATCTATACTAGTTAATCATAGAGCGGGAAGTATGACAGAATCTTGGCCTCTATATTTTGATACCTAAACTCCTTCCAGGTTATCACAGAATCACATTCTGGATTTTTAAATAGCCTTAAGTAGAAATCTAATGCCTATGGTCACAAACAGGTTGGGTTTCTCAAGGCAGCTGACTACTTCTCCAGTAGGGGGTTGGGGATAACCCTGAAATTGGGATGATTTTGTTAATAATATTGTTCCTACAATCCTTCCACTGGTATGCTACCCATTGATGATCAACTGTATAGTCCCAGTTAATTAGTTTTTAGAAATGAATATATACTAAGGTAACACAGCTTAGTTTACTATGTAACCAACTATAGTTGGCATAAAACATATCCTCAAGCCTGTGGAACACTACTCAGTCAATAGTTTCCACTGGAAAGTGGGCTTGAACTGAGAGTTCACATGTAGCAAAGGGGTACCACAGCTTCTGATTACCTGGGAGTTCTTTTATCCCTTTATGGAGTCCTCCTGATATTCCTCTAAGGTATTCACAGCCCTCTGTTGATTCTTTTGCCTAAGGGTTAAGGGTCTCTTCTTAGTTCTGAATAACTTTTCCTTTGTCCTTAGCACATCTAGTTTGCCCAACAGTCTTTTAGCCCTTAGTATAAACCCCAGGCATTGATTGATGGAGACGTCTTTTTAACTGGGTTTGACATCACCCATTAATATGAAGTGTATTCCAAAGAATTTGAAATATAGAACATTGCATACCTGTAACCACTTTTATCAGGAATACCAATGCTTTCCAGATAGTGTCTCTCACAATGATTGGAGAAGAGATGAGTTATGTGAGCAGGAAGGCATCAGTTCATGACATCTGTCATAGCTATCAAGGCTACAATTAGTCTTTTTCACTATAAGGCAACCATATTAAAAAAAAAAAAAAGACATATCCTAGGTCTCAGGTTGATCTATTTAAGAGCTGGTTTTCATACCAGGCTACAGAGCTGATCTTATTGAAAACTTTATTGAAAAGAAGATATAGGTGAAACCTCTTTGACTAAGGTAGTATATTTCTGTACAGTCTGACTAGGTGATTTGTTTTTCCCTAGGTATTTGTGTTTTTATTCCCGTGAGCTTGCCATTAGTCTAAGGATTGAACTGATGCACTTGGAAGGAGGAAGCTTGGGCCTCAAGGATCTATGCTTTGCATTTTGCTGTTAAACATTTTAATCAGTCATTTGGATGGAGTTATTTTTTTTTAATTTCCAGATAATGCAAAGCTAAAAAGGATAGTTAATACATTGAATGCTAGAGACAGGCTACAAACATGACATGACAGGATAAAATTCTGGGTTAAATCTAACAGAATGACAGTAGAGATAAATGTAATATCATACATTTGGGTTAAAAAAATCAACTTCACAACTAGGTGGAGGAGGTAGGGATAGACAAGAATTCATCTGAAGAGTATTTGGGTTTTTAGTGGATTACAAGCTCAAAATAAATAATAGGATCCCATAACAGTCTTGGAGTCATAAAGGACCATTGGGGACCATATAGCACAGCCTGTAATTGAACAAGAATCCCATCTACAACATACCTGATAAACATTCATCATGTAACCTCTTTGTGAAGGTCCCCAATGAGGTAGAATGCACTGCCTCTTGAGGCAGCTTTTTTTCTTTTTAGATTTTTCTGTAAGGTTAAAGTTTTGCTTTACATCAGATCTAAATCCCTTTTTTGAATGAGACTGTTTGAATTGTGTTTTCCTCTATTTTGGATCTACCTTCAGTTTGTGGAGTCAATAAAAAGAGATAACACCCAACAAAGTTAGTATCATTTTAGACTTAATTAATAAAGGCATAGAGATGAGAAAGTTCTGTTGAATTCTGTCCTGGGCAGACCACTCCTGAAAGATAGTATATTTTGGGGTGCTCTACAATTTATAAATGGCATTGAAAAGTTAGTGTTTGCATTTGCACTGTGCATCTGGCCTAATCTGCAAGGAAAAAAAACTAAGAAAATTACCCTCAATTTTATGGGAGACCTGATAATGAATCCTCACTTAGAACAAGAGGGGTCAGGCTCAGTTTCATCATCTCTAAATTCTATTATACTGTGATTCTATTAGAACAGCAGGAGCCTAATTCTAAGGTCACTTGGGGTTAGTTGAGAGGATAAGACCTCAAAGTATCAAGATTCAAAGAAGAATCTTAGGTGGCATCAAGAAGATAAAAATTTTCAAGCAATGCTGGGGTAGGGGGAAGAGATGGCAACAAAAGTCTTCATAGATGAGAAAAAAAAGCAAATTCCTAGTAACCAATAGCTTCATACTACATAAAGAAAACCTGTGAAGACAAACAGGTACTGAAGTTAGCTGATCACTCTTCTGGACAAAACCTGAAGGTACAAAGAATGCAAAAGGTCTAAATTATATAGTCTAACATATTTCTAAGACACAACTCATCTCTTTTAGAAGAGAGCACAAAGGGATAACTATAGAAAATTAGTGCTGATATTGATGGATAGAGGAGTCCTGAGATGCATAGTACAAATCTTGGGATGTTCCCAAAAGCTAACATTTGAGATGGCCAACCAAACAGCATTCTGCCCATTATAGGGATAACCTGACATTATAGGGATAATTCCTGCCTGCAACAGATAGAAGTCAGATGACCCTGCCTTTGTATTTGTAAGTTTACTCCTTCCCAGTACATGTATAGAGGTCACACTGGGCAGGAAGGTAGCAGCCAATGCCAAAAGCTTTAAGGAGGGCAACAGTCTTCAAGCTATTCTGAAGTTGCCTGTAGGAAGAAAATGAAAGTAGGAAGAGTCCAGGCCTCCTGGTTATTACTATTAAACTAGCTCTTATAAAGAGGGCAATAGAGCTTACTGTGTTGAAAAGAGGGAGACACAGAGATCTAGGTGAGACATCATCATGATAGATACTTGAGAGAATTACATGTGTGTATGTATGTATATGCATATATATATATGTACACACACATCTATCTTTTTTCTGCTGCATATCTGTGTTTATGTTTCCTTGTGTAGTTTGTGTCCCCAGGAAAGTCTTATGTATCAAATTGTAGTGCATGACATCCAAGAAAGGTGCACTAAAGGACTAAGTGATGATCACTATCTCACAAGATCACTGACTGCCGCTTTGACAGCATCTTCTGTGCCCTTGCCTATTCTTTCTGCTGTCCTATTGTCAGTGGTCATAGTACCCTGTACAATATCTTCCCAGGTCTTCCCTCCTGTCCCTTTCCCTCCCCTGGCAGCACTTAATTTTTAAAAAGTCCCAACACGAAAAAGGACATAAACAAATATATTTAATCTCTTCAACAATGCAGCAGAGCTGAGTGTAAATTTAAGAGCATATTCCTAAAATAAATCACTACCCCAATAACTGTTGTCTCAAACTGAAACCATTAGTTTCTTTTCCTTAGATTCCCTCTTCTCTCAGCTTCTGTTTTTCCGTTGATAACTGCATCACCATTCCAACTCACCCAAACTCAAGATTTCAGTTATCTTTGATTCTATCCTCCCGTTCCCTTTCATTTTCCATTCCTCTTTCCTTTTCTCTTCCCTTCCTTTCTCTTCCCTGCTCACAGATCAAACAATAAAGTGTAAGATTTTAAGTTTTAAGGAAGCTTACTTCGGAGTGTTTTTCCACTTGCAACTAAACCATCTTTTTGGTATCCCTCACATAGTAGGTCCTCAATGAATATTTGTTGAATAAACACTGACAGATTTTTTTTTCTTATTTCATTCTATTAAATATATTAAGGAAGATAGCAAAGAATAAATGCTGGGATAGAATACAGGATTTTTAGTCTCAGGATGAGGAATGACATGTGTTTGAATTTCAGCATAACTGGTTCATTTCTTTCTTTGTGGTTCTTTGTGGTAACATTTAAATAAAGCAATAGTCAAGAATAATGCTGTAAAAAATAATAAAACATAGACCTGCTTATTTTGCTGTACCTGTACATTGTTTTACTTTCCTGGTGCTTAATCCCTTAAAGAATCCCAGCATGAAAACGTACACTGCCAAATATCTTTAATCTCTTTAACAATGTTGCACAGCTAAGCATAAATTTAACAGCACATTCCTAAAATAAATCTCTAACCAAATATCTCTCTGGTATCTCAAACTGAAAACATTAACTTCTCTCCCTTACACTTCTTCTTTTCTCAGGTTCTGTTTTACTGTTGATAGCACCACCATACCCTGTCCCTGAAGCTCAAGTTTTCAGAATTATCTTTGATTCTTCCCTCTCTTTCAACCAACATATCCAATCAGTTGACAAATTCTGTTAATAATAATTCCAAAGTATATTGTGCATCTATCTCCTTCTTTCTACTCACCCTGTCAACACTAGTTCACTCCATCATCATTTTTCCCTTGAACTATTGTAAAATCCTTCAGCTAAGCACACTTTTATATATAGATCATCACTAGAAATATCCTACAGCCTCCCCTGGCTCACCAGATGTCACTTCATTTTTCTGAGATCATGCACAACTTTGATTCTTCATAGATTGTGATGTTGCAAGAATTATAGCCATCCAACATCACAGACAGAATCATGGCAGGAAAAAAAAGTTAGTCTTTAGTGGGGAGCAGCTTGGAATTTTTGAAAGCATCGTACAGATTACCAAATGTAACCCAACCCACTTTCCTCCTAGTCTTCTCCAGGCCTGACTCACTATCCATTTGCAATGACTGTCCTAGGAATATGTAATGATCTTACTAATTCAGAGGATGGCTATGACTTCATGTCACAACCTAAAAATGAAGCATTTTCCCTCCATGACTCTGACACACTGAGTATACATCTACCTGTTTTATGTCTCCCTTTACATTTTTAATCAGAAGGGTGTTGAATAGAAATCTCATTGTGGTTGCTTTTATTATTGCCTATAAGACATTCTGCATTGAAAGAGCCTTTAAAACTGTTTTATTCTACTGAGTCAAATGCATTTTTGCTCATCAACAAATACTAAATATGACTGAAGAATGTGGGATGTTATCATTATCTACAGAGGCCTTCCTTCTACATTGCCCAAGTCCAAAATTTTGCCTCCTATTCTGTATCTTGAATCCATCACTTCTATGTCAGAAGGTGGGTAGCATAGTTCCTCATCAATCATATTATCACAGTAGGTCTTTTCATTGGTTAGCCTTTTTTAATCTATTTTTTTCAATTAAGAAATCTATTTTCTCTTTTTCCTATTTCTCTACCCTTTTCACTACATAACATGTTGTCCTACTGATTACAACCTATTATTTGAGAGGATACTATTGGTCATTCACCATTGGGATAAGAAATTACAAATGGCTTAAGCCCTTGAAGCATAATTACTAGGTCATTAAATTGAATGCCTACTATATTCTTGTCACTGTGGGAAGCATAAAAACATACGTAGAAAGTTAAATACAAATTATATTTTGCATCTATAAAGTAGGTACAAATTATGTTTGGCATTTGTGAGTGATTTAGAGAGGTGGTTCAGGGTAAAGAAAGTACCAGCAAATGTGGAGAATGAAAAGAGACTTCCATGAGAAGTGGCATGGGGTCACTTATTTGAGCTGAACTTTAAGGAAAGGATTCTCCCAGGAAACTTGAGTATATTGTGTATTCCAGTCATGGGGTATATATAGTCTGCCCAAAACCATGAAGAAGGGAGATAAAACACTAAATGCATGGAATAAAGAAAAAAAAAGGCCAATTTGACTAGAATATAGGTGGGGAAAAGGAGACTAATATAAAATAAGCCTGGAAGAGTAGACTGAAGCCAGTTTGTGAAGGGCTTTAAAAGAAGAGTTTATTTTTATTAAAGAGGAACAAGAAACCACTGAAGCATCTTGATCTTGAGTAGGTAAATAACATCTTCAGGGTTCCTATACTTGTCCCTCCCACTCTTTCCCTCCCATAAGTATTTTCTTGGCTTCTGAATCAAAAATATGGGATAGGAGAAGTCTGTCATGCTGTGCCCAAAAGTAAGCGAATAGTTACTGTCTTTGAAATTCATGTGAAAGATGGAAGCTCTGATCATACCATTAAAAAAAAATAAAACATAATAAAAAACAAAATGCATTGCCCATGTCCAGGATAACATTTATTAATATTTCAATTTTGGATCTACTCTGGTTTATTGATATTATTTTCGATTTAAGACTCACTTTTTCTTTTATTATTTTGAATAAGTAGTTTGTTGTATATAATATATAATCAAGGGAAGAATAAGTCAGAAATACTTTCTTGACAAGGGCACATGCATACTATCTATAATTTGAAAATTCAATAAAAATTGTATATGCATTTAAGATTTCAATAATGATGTTTTGAAAATCTATTTTTTTTCAGTCATATCTGACATGTGGCCCCCTTTTTTTTTTGGCAAAGATACTGGAGTTGTTTGCTATTTCCTTCTCCAACTCATTTTGCAGATAAGGAAGCTGAGACAAAGTTTAAATAAACTGCCCAAGGTCACATAGGTATATGTGTCTGAGGCACAATTTGAACTCAGGAAGATGAGTATCCCTGAGTCTAGACTCAGCACTTTATCCACTGTGCCACCTTTGAAAATCTATACTAATATATAATTAGGTGAATTCTAGTATATTGAAATTACTTTATTAATCTATGATTAATAATATTTCTTTCTGTAAAAGCTAATACTTTCAAAGGACAAAAGGGTTTTTAATCATCTGTTCTTTTTTCTAAATAATTTAACTTACATAATTTTCATCTCTTTGGAAAATTCAGCCCATCCTATACACAGTGGGCCTAACACTAACTCACAGAGAGGAAGTCTCTATAATCATCCTCATAAGTGACAATTATGTAATACTTCAAAGGTTGCAAAGAGCTTTCCAAATACTAAGTCTTTGAGCCTTACTGGAAGGGAGAGAAGTTACTTCTTTTAATCCTTTTCCATTCCCAAAATATGGCTCTAGAAAATATGCTATTGACTTCTGGGAAAAAGACATACGATGAGGATTAGCTAACAATTCACTAAATATATTTTTGGATCATGCAAAGTTCTAAAGATACAGAAAGCATGATAAGATCACATATTTTCATGGGAGTTAATGTTGTAATTTTTTTGTCCATTTTACTATTGTAAAATATTCCATTACAATAAATACAATTTTAATATTGCTAACAATCCATAATGATATTTTATCATTGTCATTCCTTAACTGTTAATAGCCCCATAATTAAGAAATTATAGGGTAGATAGAACATAGCAATTTTAGTCTACAGAAAGTATTTTGGCATTCTTTAATCTAGTAATATTAAAGATTTTTGGAACTTGAGAGGCTTTCAAGTCAGGAGATTGGTATTGTATGGGTAGTTTGATGGTGTAGTAGTCAAAACCCAACCTCAAGGTCGGGGAGACTTGGGTTCAAGTCCTGCCCCTGATATACACTGACTGCTGACCTTAAGAAAGTATCTCTTGAAACTTAATTTTTTTCTTTCCTTTTCCTGCTTTCTACTGTTTCTACTTTCCTTCTTCATCTCTGCTCAGATAACTACCACCTCAGTTCAGGGCTCTCATCATGTTTCACCTAGATTATTCCAACAGTCTTGTAAAAGGTCCCCCTGACTTATATCTCTCACTAGCCCTGTTCAGCCTACACACAGATATCAAAAGAAATTTCTTTAAGTACTGGTCTGATCATATGACTCCCCTATTCAATCAGTTCTAGTGGTTTCTGATAAATTCAAGAATGACATACAAACTCCTCTGTTCAAAGCCGAACAGACTTCCAGCCAAGATGGATGACCGAAGGGGAGGCAGACTGCCCAGTTCCCACTTACCTACCCTAACACAATCCTCAAGTTAGCACAAGACTAAATAATGATCAAGAAATTCAATGTGAAACTATAACAACTTCATGCATCTCAGAACTGCACAAAAAGGCAACCAGAAGCCTACAGGCAATAGAAAAGGGGCCCTTCAAGCAAAACCATACTATCATTAACTTTGTATGACCAGGGATAGGCCAGGCACACACAGAACTTGCAAGGCTCTCTGTACAAAAGACAGTAAGAATGGCTTTCAGGACTCCCTTGAAAAAGCCCTATGGTGGTTAGAGAATGACAAGGATGTAACACTAAAAGTCCTGAGGAATAACTCCGGCCCAGAAACTCTCAGGTCATTAATATTCTGAGACACTGAAGAAGGTCTTGAAGATTCTGTTCTCTGAGTTGAATAAATCAAAGACCAACCATTTAAAGAAAAATACCCCTATTTCAAATCTAAGGATTCCCTAAAAGAATTAACTAACTCCATAACAACTGCAAACAGAGATTCAAATAAACAAACATTCCACGTGGATCTCATTAATAGGAAGGAGAAATGATGCAAAATATAAAAAATAAATAAAATCACTAGAGGGGAGGACTAAAAAAAACCTTTAAGTGCTAAACTTTATTCAAGACAGAAAATCTCTGAAAAACAGAATGCAACAAAAAGAAAGCAATTATCTCCATGAGTCAGCAATAGATAACCAAACAAAATTTTTCCACAAAAGTGGAAAAATATATAAAAAATAGCTGACTTAGAAAACAGATCAAGGACAGTTAATTTCAGAATCATTAAATTGAGATTTTAAGAAAGCCTGCTCATTATATTTCAAGAAATCATAAATGAAAATGGCCTAAGTCTATTAGAACCAGTAAACAAAGTGAAGATAGAATCTCCCAGTCACCTACTAAAAGAAGTTCAAAAGAAAAAGTACCATGGGGCAGCTAGGTGGTGCAGTGAATAGAGCACAGGCCCTGGAGTGAGGAGGACCTGAGCTCAAATCTGGCCTCAGACACTTGACACACTTACTAGCCATATGACTTTGGGCAAATCACTTAACCCCAATTACCCTACAAAAAGCAAAAGAAAAAGTACCATGACCATAGATAAAACTCAAATATCCTAGATCAAAGAAAAAATTGGCAAATATTTAGAAAGAAACAGTTCAAGTGCCAAACAAATACATTCAGGATTATATAAGATGTAGCAGCTTTTATCATAAATGAGACATAATAAAATATTCCATAAGCCTAAAAAGATAGACTTACTATCTATAACTTGACCTGTAAAGCAGAGAATGATCTTCACAGAGAGTAAATTTTTTAATAGATAAAGGATTTTAAAAACAATTCTAATGAAAAGGGAAAAACTAAGTATGAATTTTGAATTGCAAATGTAAAAATTCAAATAAATTAAGAAAGGTAAATTTATTTGAGCAATTCAAAGAAGTATTATGATGTAGTGCTAACATTCTTTTTTTTTTTTTTTTTTGCTTTTTGCTTTTTGGAGGGAGGAAGGCAGTTAGTTTAAGTGTTAAGTATCTGAGGCCAGATTGGAACTCTGGTCCTCCTGATTCCAGGGCCAATGCTCTATTCACTGTGCCACTTAGCTGCACCTGTGCTAACATTCTAATAGGCAAAAAAGAAACAAAAGACCCATCAGAGCTTTGATATCTGAAAAAGTGATCTTAGAAAGACAAGTCCTTGTGGTAAATTGGTTGTGTTATGAGAGTTGGAAGAGGGAAAGAGAAAGGGAGAATGAAAAGAATACATTGATGCAGAATGAAAGGAGAAGGAAGGTAGAACCTGATATTTATCATAATTAGGGTGTGTGAGAAGAAAAGTTTAGGAAAATGTAAGAGGGCAATAAATGAAATCCATTATTTTCTGAAATGGACACAATGTTTGAACACACACACAGATGTATGCAATCTCAGCAGTCCTAAAGCCTATTTGTATTGGACTCTCTCCTCTTCTGTGGAGACTCATTTCCTAAGCCTTTGAGAAGAATGAATCAGAGTTGGTGTAATGCCAAGCAAAGGCAACTTCCCAAGGTTCAAAATACCAGCATAGGTGCTCTCCATTTTATTCAGTGAAAAATTAAGAACAGAGAGAATCAACATATAGCATAATTCAAAATACAGCATTTACCAAGTGTGATTCAATAATCTCCAAGTACTACCCCACCCCTGGACATTATATTTCATTTAGTCAATCCCAAAGACCCTCTTCTAAGTACTACTCCACCCCTGGGATGTACATTCATTTAGTCCATCACAAAGCCCCTCTTCTCAAATGTAGATTAGTTTCCAATCATAAGTAAAGTACATTCATTTGTTTAATCACAGAGCACAAAAAAGTCAAAAGTTCCCCACCCTTGGATTACAACTGAATCTACCCCAGAATTACAACAAGCTTAAGCACAGCATTTAATACCCAAAGAGATGTCTTTTCTTCATCTTGACCCAAAGCAAGTTCTCAGCAATCTTTGTTCCTGGGGAGACAAAGCTTAGCAAGGCCACAAGATACATTACCAGTGTCTTCATTAATTCATTCTTTGTCTGCAGAACAGTCCTAGGACCCCTGAAAACATTAGCAAAACCACCTTCCAGGATTTTTGTAAACATACAACAAGAAAATCCTTCTTCAGGGCTTCTGAACCAACAGCAAGGTGTCAAGACCTCTGCAATAACAGGACTGTCTTTCACCAGTGGACAAATCTGGCAAAACAACATCAAAACAGACAGACAAAGTACCAGCATAACAGCCATGTATCCTCAGTCCTTGGCAGCTCTGGGTGGCAGCTCTCAAAAGTCCTGGGCAATTCAAACTGGCCCTCAGGAATCCTCTCCATATCTCTCTGCCTCCAAGATGCTGCTTCCAAAAAGTTCTTCTGCCTCTCTCTTTTCTTGTGTCTCTCTAAATTTTATGTCACCAGCTCCTCCCAGTTCAGCCCTCTCTTTTCATGTCAACAAGTCCATCCCACAAGTGGGATTCACAAGCTCTGGATTTTAACACAATCAAACCAAAAACCAAGCCAATACAGCGGGATCTTTAAATTACATTATGATTACAGTTGGTGAGCAGGAAAGGAGAGGCTCACACTATCTTTGTGTTGGGGAGTCTCTTTTAAGTCTTTCCAGTTTCTTTAGACTTCCTGAGTTTCCTTCAGCTCTGCTGTCACTTTGGGATTCATGTACTTCTGGCTTCTAGCTTTGAGAGGGAAGATGGACAATGCCAACGATACTTCAGGTTGCTAAAGGAAAAGACTTTTGGAAGAAAATGACATGCAAGGAGTTTGCAGTCTCCATCCTGTCACCATCCTCAGCTTGTTATGCTAAAACTTCATGGGACTTCTCTTTGGGTGAGATCTGAGACTGTAACTCTTGGTTGAGCTGAGTTACTTCACATCTAATGGGAGAGGTTCTTCACTCTATGTTGTGTGGTGCATATTCCCCTATGTATACTTTCTCTGTTTTCTGTTTTGCTATAGACTTAGAAAAGTGGTCTGTTTATTTGGTTGTTTGCTTTTTGCTACTTACCATGTGTGTTCTTTGTAGAACTAGTATTTGGTAGAAAAAGCTACAATTTTGGATATCAAGTTTAGGATATTCCTTGCCTCCAATAAAGAAATAATGATAAAAAATTTAGTTTGAAATGAAAAATTATTTCCCTTAGACTAATAAAATCTAGGGGAGAAGATAAATATAATTCTAGACCAGGTCCCTCTCTCCGAGTAGAGCTGTGACCAAGTTTCTGTCCCCAATCTCCTGCTTTCCTTCATGACAGAAATGTGGGTCTCCCATAGAGAAGGGGCACAGGAGAAGAAGAACATAGAGATATCTCACTTTGAGTCACACACCATCTCCATGCTACATGTCAGGAATAGCCTTCACTAGACATGGGAATACTTTGAATTCAATAGGGAAACAAACAGGGATGGTGGTGGTGGTGGGAAGCTAGACATGGTTAAGGGAGAACATAATACAAGAAAAAGAAATCACAAGCAAAACAATCTCACTTAAGAAGAGGTTTAAAGGTGGGGGGGGAGGGGAACTAAGAAAACAACTAAAATCTATGAATGGAACTTTAGATTGCTTCTTAAATAATGGGAAGGTGGCTGAAAAAAGTAACATATTAAAATAATGAAATATTATAACACTGTAAGAAATGATGGGAACTATTTCAAATACTGAATAGTATGAAATCATACATGATAAAATTATTATAACCAGGTCAATGATTTATTCATGAATAGAAATATTGTTTAGAAAAAATAACTTTGAAACATGTAATGACTCTGATCAATGTAATGACTAGCCACATCTCCCAGGTATCTATGAGGAAGCGTATTAGTAACATTCAGAGGTATGTTGGAGATAACTCAAACCATCTCTCAAGAGCTGATTATTAAATTTTCAATGTAATTATTTGCATCTGAGAAATTAGCTAACACTGCCCATCAGGAGTTGATTCATTTTTTGTTCATTGTCTAGACTTAAGAAGGTGATTGAGACAATGTTAATAATATAGATTATACTAAAAAAAACACATTGTGTGCACATTTTCTTCCAGTGGGCTGGTTGTTAAATATTTGCCAGTTTCGTCATGCTCATTACCCCCCTTATGACAGCAAGAAAATAGATAAAAAGTCCAGAGATAGGAATGACCACAGTATGCTTTCATTTTGCTTGACTATAGTTATTTGTTATAAAATGTTCCTTCCTTCCTTCCTTCCTTCCTTCCTTCCTTCCTTCCTTCCTTCCTTCCTTCCTTCCTTCCTTCCTTCCTTCCTTCCTTCCTTCTTTCCTTCCTTCCTTTCTCCTTTCCTACCTTCCTTCATTTCTCCCATTCTCTCTCCTTCTTTCTTTTCTTTTTTTGTTTCTTTCTTTACAAAGGACAGTTCCGGGGGAAAGTAATGATAATTGTTTTGACACAGTCTGAGATACTTCTAGCACACTTACATTGAATCCTTAAGATTTACTCTTTGGGTCCTATTCAATGAACTAGTTCTATATCCATCTGAGGGCATAATTTTATAATCTGTGCTTCAACAACTTTCCCACAAGAATAGCATATGGCATTTTATCAAAATCTTTGCTAAAATATAGGTAATTTATATCCATAGCGTTTACCTCATCTACTACTATAGTAATATTAAAAAAAAAAGTTAGTCTGCCACAACCTGTTACTGATGAAGCCATATAACCACTTGATGAAACTCTTTGTAACCACTGCTTCTCTACCTACATTTTTGTTAACCATTTGTTGTAACGAGCCATTCTAGAATTTCCCTAGGAATTAAAGTCCAGCTTTCTAGCTTATAGTTTAAATCTTTGCTCTCTTTTCTTTTTTTTTTGAGGAGGAAAATGGGACATCTGCCCCTCAGTTTTGTGGTACCTCTCCAATTTCCTATTGTCTTTCAATTATTAGTAACACAGTAACCATGCCTAGTTGTTCCTTCAAGATCCTAAAATGTAGAGGCATGGAAGATTTTAAGAAAGAAGTGATGAATCTGGAACCGAGTCTGTTCACAGTGAGATATGGATTCAATTAGGAAGGAATAAAAAGATTGCCTTATTGCAGTAAAGCAAGGAAATCTTTTTATTACTCCCAAACTGAAGTGCAACAACATAAATTTGTTGTGTATTCATTTAGCTCAGTTGTGCAATTTTTCCAGCTCTGTTCTGGATCATATTATAATAAATAATAATATATAGTAAGTATATCAGATAATGGAATGCCTTGTGGTAGTATTAAGTATTGCCCCTTTTATGTGAACATTTTGGTGGCTGAAAGGGGGAGACTTTTTAAATAAATCAAATTTTAACTAAAATCAGCTTATGAAACTGCCGCTGAGATAAAAATGCTGGAGGAGTGATACAAATTATTCTTACACCCCAAGAGAAAACTGTCACTCAGATAAATGACTTAAGAAGAGATTTTTGAAAGCAGAGCCCTGAGCTAAAGTTGGTTACAGTGTATTTGATGTCTATCAGTTCATTCACATAGGGGCATTTTCAGAGCTCCTCAGGTTTTAACAGCTACATAGTAAAGGTGGATACAAGAGCTGAATGTGGAGTCATGAAGATCTGAGTTCAAATTTGCCCTCAGACACTTGCAAGCTGTGTGGCCTGGAGCAAATAACTTGACCTCTGTCCACTTCAGTAGTATCATCTTTAAATTGGAGACAATAATACTGCCTAATTCCCCCAGTCAGGTTGTTGTAAGGATCAATTGAGATTATATTTATAAAACTTTCCACATCTGAAAGCACCATAAATGCTATCATCAATCATTATCCTTGCTGTTATCATCAATCATCATCATCATCATCATCATCATCATCATCATCATCATCCACAATAAATGATTGTGAACTACAGGAGAATTATATAAGAATTGTTGGCAATGTACCAGACTGAAAGCTGATTTTTTTTTAGTTCTATTCCATTATATAGAGGCAGGTCACTGTCTTGGAGGAGGTCCTGTTTTAGGAAGCCAGAAAGAGAGAAACAGCAGGAGAAAGGTGATCAGAAACAGAAAATAAGTGACAAGAAGGAGCTGAGTGTTGGAGGATTCACAAGATGCTTTGGAAAGAAGACACAGAAACTATTAAGAGAAATTGCATCTAGAAGACAAACTGGAGAAAATGAGCAAAGTTCTCAGGTAGGCTTTGCAGTTGATATGAGGAAATGTTAGATGCGAAGTGAGTACTGTAACTTCTGGCATCAAATTGGAAGAAAGCACAATCCACTGTATTTGAGGAACTGTCTTGGCTTATTGCCTTCTACTGCCTTGTGCAGTTGTGGAGACAGGGAACCTTTCAGTTTTATTTTAATGGGAGCTATGCTGTCATATATTTTACTAAAAGAATATAATACCTTTTCAGTACTTTGCCAAGCAGGCCTGCATGCTTAAAGAACTTCAGTGGTCCAAGAAGGGCAGGGAAGAGGCTTTTCCCAGCAAGACTGCTGAGACCAGAAAGAGAACAGATAGCTTTAAGCAGAAAGTAGTTTTGTTTAGGAAATAATGTGAGATTTATAAACTCTAATAGACAGAGGACATTAAGGACTAACATCAAGAGCTGTAAGTTTGCCCCAGGCACATGAATTGACTCCTTATGTGCTTTCCTACTAGGTTTCTGTAAGTGTGTTCCCACTCTATCCAGTGGGCACACTATGCATTGCCTTATATTGTGTAAATGTTATGATTATTTTTGTTTTTTGCTTCTTATTTAGAAGAGGCAATGGTCTGGTCATGGATCAAATACAAAATGCTCTGACTGGCATTCAAAGTCTTTCATAACCTAGCTTCCTCCTACCTTTCAGTTTTATACTCCCAAACATGTATTTTTAATCCAGTGACACTGCCATCCTGACTGTTTCATGAACAAGGCACTCTGTCTCTTGGCTCAGGGTATTTTCTCTGGCTGTCTCCCATGTCTGGAACACTATTCCTTCTCTGCTCTGAGTAATGACTACCCTGGCTTCCTTTAAGTCCCAACTAAAATCCTACCTTCTACAGGAAGCCTCCCTAATAGCTTTTAAATCCACAGCCTTTCCTATGTTAATTATTTCCTATTTATTCTGGTTATATTTTTATGTGTATGTATTTGTTCTTATTTCCTCTATTGGACTGTAAGCTCCTTGAGGGCAAGGGCTGTCCTTTGCTCCTTTTTGTATCCTTAGCACTTAACACAGTACTTGACACATTAGGTGTTTAATACATGTTTATCGATTGATTATTTTGTATAAGGGGGAGCACATTGATGAAAGTTCAGGAGCTTTAGTGATCATTAATAAGATTATTTAGATGCTAGAAAAATTCCTTAATAAAAGGACTTGCTCTGTGAAGTTTAGATTCAGTCAAAGGGCCACACTTGAGGACCTAGAGGGTCACATGTATCCTTAAGTTCACTGGTTCCCCACCCATTCTAGCATATAATCATGCTGATCGATAGTTAAAGCAAAGTTGAAAATGACTGCTTGAGAGGAGCAGATTGAGGAATTAAATGGTTGCTATATTAGCAGGATCATGACGTCAAAGATGATTGTAGGACATGGAGTATATATAATTGTGGTTCATGGAAGTTCACATGAAAAATGTCAGCCCACACAGAAAGAGTTTTAATCAACTTGATTATTATTCACAAAGAGAGGAGGAGAAAAATTGCAAGCAGAAAAAGCCTTGAAGTGTAGCCTCCATGTTGCATTGGGTAGCAGCACATATGAGAGGGGGTATGAACACTTCAGTTGAAGGTCTAAAGTGAGTCAGGACTCATACATAGCATTTGAGAAAAAGAGCCTTTATGATATCAATGGCAGATTGGCCTGTTATATATAGGATCAGCAAAGTGATAGTATTTTCTAAATTATCTAATAAGGAGTGGGGAATAGTGAATGGACAAGGAGGAATGAGAAAAGGGAACTTAACAATATCATTCTAGCAGGATGCTGAAACGGGTTAAGGCTCAGTCTCTGGGCCTTGACATACTTGCCTCCTGGGGGCTGAGGTGATAATCAGTCAAACTGATCTTAAGTGGTTGACAATGATCATGAGAAAAGTACCATAATCACTAAGAAATTATAAAAGTAATTTCAAAGTTGATAGATAGAGTAACAATTATGGGGACGAAAATAATTGGAAAGATAGTGATACCAAAGAAGAAAATTGGGATAGTGGTAGAAGAATGGTTTGAAATCTACAGTGCGTCTTGAACAGACTAAAATGCCTTCAACATGGCTTTAGGCAAAAGTGAAGTTTAGTTATTTAGCCTTCAGTGTCTTCCTACTTCATTCGATAACACTCCTCTTGGCCAACTCCTACTTCACCCTGAAAAGTTCAATGATCATTTTGTTCTCTAATATTCCAAAGTCACTGGGTACTATCAACCAGCTTTGCCTTTCCAATGTTCCAAAATCATCATTCCCCTCTTCATCTATCCTTTCATTTTATATATTTCAGGCTGCTTTTATTATTTTATTAAAGTAATATACACTATGGTGTCTTTAACTGCTAGGCGAATCCTTAGTCTATGGCAGGAGCAGGGAACCTGAGACCTCGAGGCCACTTGTGGTCTTCTAGGTCCTTGAGTGTGGTCTTTGACCGAATCCAAGTTTACAGAACAAATTCTTTTATTAGTCTGTGAAGTCTGCATTCAGTCAAAGAGCCACACTTGAGGACTTAGAGAGCCACAAGTTCCCCACCCTTGGTCTATGGAATGTGTAAGAGAGATTTTAAAAAACAAACAACATTTCTCTCTCTCTCTCTCTCTCTCTCTCTCTCTCTCTCTCTCTCTCTCTCTCTTTCTGTCTCTGTCTCTCTGTCTCTGTCTGTCTATCTCTCTCTCATGAGAATTTACTAGAAATGGGCAAAAGTTGTGGAGGGGTAGATTTAGACTGGAAGTATAAACTTGTTGGACATACTGTAGACATGATTCTTGTCTATGTGTATGGTGTTCTAGAATTCTACTAGAAAGTTCTGCTGTCCCTTTCAGTTCAAGGATCCTGTGGCTCTGTATGTACAAGGACAACAAACATTTCACATTTGATAATATTCTCTCCCATTCCCCTCTTCCCCCAAAAAGCATAATTAGCATGACTTGCAGTTTTCAGTGGAACTTCAATTGACATGAAAAAAAATATTTGTTTTCATGTAGAAGAAAATCTTAAGAGCTGAAGAAATTATAAACATATATGCACTTAACCTTTATATGTAAATATATATATTTAATGTATTTATTATCAAGCTAATATGCATGTTTCTCACATTTCATAAATACCTACTTAAAAGTGAGAGAAACATGAAATTAATTTAAAAGCTCAAAATAAGTATTCTGAAAAATTTTTATTTGAATTTTAACTTAGGATTATATGTTCAAACTAGGCTAACAAACATTATTACATTATAAACATAAGTAACATTATAGTAGGTCTTTAGGTACAGTGATATGTATGGTCAAATAAAGAATTCTGGAATTAAGTCTTGGCTCTGACACTTATCATGTTTCAATGTTTCATATCTAATAAGGGTAAGAAACAGAACCCATACTACTAGGTATACATATAAGAAATTAAGGGCTGAATATAACCTATGGATATGTATTCTAGGAGGCAGCTGGGTGGTTCAGAGGATAAAATAATGGGTCTGGAGTCAAGAAGACCTGAGTTCAAACCCAACCTCAAACCCAACTCACTAGCTTTGTGACCCTGGGCAAGTCAGTTAGTCTCTCTTTGCCTCAGTTTCTTCAACTAAAAAAAAATTAGGAATAATAATAGTACTTACCCCCTAATATGGATCAAATAGAAAATATTTTAAAGAGCCTGCTAGAGTACCTGAAACATAGTAGGTACTTAATAAATGTTTGTTTCTTTCCTTCCTAAAGTTTCTTCAAGTCAATGATAGGTTATTATTAGATATTAATCAATGATTTACCCGATATTTATGAAATTCCTACTATGTACTAGGTACTATGTTAGGCACTAGGGGTAGAAAACCAAAAATTAAACAGTCTTTGCCATAAAAAAGCTTATTTATGTCTGTAGACAATAGGTACACATGTACATATATACAAAATTACAAAACAAATACAAAGTAACTTTTGGGAGATGGAAGGATGCAGAAAATCTTTGTGTAGCAAGGGGTGTTTGTGTTGCTCCTGTAAGATTCCAGATGCAGAGCAGGCAGGCCCCAGAGGCAGAAGGCACGTCCACTGTCTGGAAGTAGAGGTTAACATCTTGGAGCCTGAAAGTACCTCAGTTCCCTCATCTATAAAATAAGTCATGGTACTCAAACTTCTAGCTTTACAGAATTGTGGAAAGACCTTTGTAACTCTTAGAGCAAGAGATACATAAACTCCATATGTTCTTTGATTCCACTGGATTTTTACTTTTCATTTTAGCCTACCGGTGTAAGGACTTGGCAATGGGGAGGATGCAAGCTCCTCCCTGAACTATTTTCTGAAGCAGAAAAGTTGTTTGCTTTCTGAGATCCAGGATGAAGGGAAGGAGACAAGACCTACCAATTTCATGAACTTGGCTGTCTCCAACACAGGAAGCTCTAGCAGCAGTGGAAGCTGTTGACTGCTGAAATTCAGGCAGAAATTCAATGGCAACTTAAGATATTCTCAAATGCTAGACATTAAAGGAGCAGCAGGATGATCACTGAATGGAATGCATTAAATTGGGAACAATGCCGTTTGGATAGGCTCTAACCTGCTTGGATGGCCAGTTTCTACCACGTTGGGTGAACTCTTGACAATACCTGCTTAGTTTGAACTTTGGAGTTCAATGCTTTTGCATTTAGCAACTTGACCAAACTTATTCCTTCTCTCTCTCTCTCTCTCTCTCTCTCTCTCTCTGTGTGTGTGTGTGTGTGTAGGGGAAGAGAGACATGGATACAGAGAGACAAAGACAGAGAGAAAACACTTTAAGATGTATACAATTCTTCACAAGAAGCTCATGGGATAGGCAAGGTCAGTATTAATATCATCATACTATAGATGAGGAAATTAGGGTACTATCAGGTTTCTAAAATGCTGATCCGTTATTACAAATCATGGGCATATATACTTCTTGTCCCTGGTCTCCTGTTTACTAACTAATGATGAAGAAAAGGGCTTGATGATATTTTATCAGCCCAAGATTTTACCATTGAAGAAAGCACATACCATAAGTCATTTGAAGTTTTGAAAACCTTGCACCATTGTACCTCAAATTGTTTGGGTTCTGGTGTTGATAATTGCTAGATGTTTTATTTTATGGCTTTTTACTCTTAAGTTTCCAACTCATAATTTAAAAAATACTTTATTGTTAGGCATGATTAATTTTTATAGCAAGTGAAAGGACATATTAAAACATTCACTGTAACCATAGTAATGGGATTTAAAATCTTTAGCAAATAAGAAATATCAAAAAGTGTTTAGTTGTATTGAAATATGACTGAAATACTGGAGAATCCCAAATTTCTTTGCAAGTTTTAATTGGTGATATTTACTGCCAATATTAATCACTTTATTTTCATTTTTTAACTGCCCCATTTGAAAGGTTGAGCATGAAGAAAAAGGTGCTAAATCTTCTGAGCTAATACTTGCTTTTATAATTTGCTTATTTTATTTGTTATATATTGTTTACTTTCCTTCAAACCTTGTAAGTTTCTTAACCCTTTTCCTATCCCCAAGTGGCCTGAACTCAGAAACATGAGCATTTGGCATGGATGCTGCATGTCAGGTGGGCTTTGGCTCCCCACCAGTTATAATAGGTGTCTGCCATTTGTTATGAGCAGAGATTCAGAAATAATTAGGCACCATTCAAGGAATATTTTCCAGGTTGACACTGCATATAAGAAATTCTCAAGTTCATTACCAAATACAAAGAAACAAGACCAAAAAATGTCCCCCAAGAATACAATTCCTGTGTTTTCATTCCATGGTTTAGGAAATCTCAAGAGAAGAAGGAACTGCTGGATGAGGAATATGCATTGAACTTAAAGCAAGCCTGAATGAGACATGTGAACAGCTACTAAAGAGGGCATTTAAAAAAAAGTGGGAGAAAATAAAATTCATGTTATTTGAATTCAAGCTAATCCAAATGTAAAATATTGTTGTGGCTGCAGCCACATATACACATACAGTGTGAATTTTAATAATTTGACAACATTGGGTAATACATTTTTGCACTAATCTAGATTTACCTGTGTATGCGTTTTTTCTTGTTATTCGAACTATGAGCTCCTTGAGGTCAGAGAACATGGACTTAGTATGCTTTTTTATCATCCAAAGAATTTAGCATGGTTCTAGATACATAGTGAATCACAGGATCATAAGAAAGGAAAGGAACCTTCACTATTATCTAATCCATCCCCTTCAAAATCCTTATTCAATAATTATTGATTAACTAAGATAAGCTATCCCAGAATAAGAGAGTTATCTCAATTAACTTTGCAATCCTTTCAAGGTCAGTGTAAAGGACTGCCAGACATTGAGTTAAGGGAAATTCTCATCATAGTCATTTTGCAGAATCCAAGACAACAAGACATATCAGCCTTTTTCTATTGATAGGTGACATTAGGGAAGATAAATACTTAGGTGCTAGAGTACATCTGTTCATGGAATGATTATCACCACAGCTGGTAAATGTAATGATACCTAATTTGTCCTTGTCACTTAGCAGCCTTCAACTGTATTAAGTTGATCCAATGATCTTGGTTATTATAAAACAAAATGAGTTCCAACTCTGTAGGTTTTAGATATCTAATTTTTTTATCTGAAATTGATTTATACTTATTGAAATGTTACTTTCTACAATTTCTTCAAGTATCATATTTTCTGGAATTACTTTATATTCATATGTGTGCTATATGTCTTCAAAATCTTCTTAGTTTTTCCTCTTCCCTAAGTGTGCAGAATCCACTCTCAGGGAATTAATTTTGGAATCGAGCTAGGTGGCTCAGTGGATAGAGACTTGGTCCTGTAGTCAGAAAGACCTGAATTCGAATCCAGCCTCAGACTCTTATTAGCTATATGACCATGGGCAAGTCACTTAATCTCTGCCTTAATCCACTAGGGAAGGAAATGGTAAACCACTCTAATATCTTTGCCAAGAAAACCCCATGGACAGCATTGGTGTGCTATGATCCATAGGGTCATGAAGAGCTGGACATGACTGAATGACTTAACACCATGCAAATAATTCCAAAATCTCTTTCCTTGAATCCATTCTCATCTTTCAGCTGAGTTCCATTCTTACATTTATATCTACTTGTCTGATATCTCCACCCAATTGTTTTTCCAGGCTTCAAATTCAATATGTCCCACATCCACCTTTTCCTCACAACCTACCTCTCCTCTAAGCTTCTTTATTTCTGCCAATGATTGAATCATACTCACACTCACCCAAAACTTATTGGGCTTTGAGTCTTTCCTTTCCCTCCACATCCAATTTGTTGCCAAGTCCTATCACAAGTCCCTCCACAGCATCTCTCAGCTGTCTTTGCTGCCCTTACATCATGCTAATTCAGGACCCTTGTCACCTTTAGCTCAGACTGCCATAATAGCTTCTGAAGTAGTATTCTCCCTGCTTCCAGGCCACGCTTCCTTTAATTCATCCTTTACATCCCATTCAGATTCATTTTCCTAAAGCATGGATCTGATCACACCATCCTATTGCTCAAAATATGTTGGTGATTTCTAATTGCTAACAGGTTAAATATAGCCTGGCTTTTAAGGCCCTCAACAAAATTATCCACACCTACCTTTCCAGCCATAGTTCACTCACCTCTCACTCATTATCTCTACATTCTGACCAAACTAGACTACCAGCTATTGTAGTATTTATCCACACCCCTCCTCCCCCCTTCGTGCATCTACTTAGGCTATTCTCCAAGGCTACAATGAATTGCCTCCAAATCTTCCCCAGTTTAAACCTTTCTCTTCCTTCAAGGCCCAGTTCAGATAGCTCTGTAAAGTCTTCCTGGACCATTGCCCTCCATTTTCCCCAGCTGAAAATCAACTTGCTCAACATTTAAGTACCTTTATGTGTAAAGAGTTAAGTACCTGGGATACTGAAAAATAAAAATAAAGTGATTGCCTCTTAATTTTTCCGAGAACACTTTCTCTCAACAAGTCTACTGCTCTGTTTCATTCTACCTAGTTTTATGCTTATGTAATTCAATTTTCACTTCTCCATCTGCATTAGACTGAATTCTCCTACAATATAAATAAAAAAACTATCATTTTTTTCATGTTTGCTTTCACAATGTCTAGTAACAATAAGCACTTAATAAATGCTGACCTGAATAGATGGCAAGGGTTTCTTTATTTCTTTTCCTTCAAAGCTCATATTGCTGTCTACATAGTGTGTGTTCAGGAATTGAATTTGAGGAAGTAATGATTTGCTGGCTGCCCAAGGGATGTTTTGGATCCAGGGGAGATCAGAAAGTTAAGATATGTCTTTCTTTGTTTTAGGTCTGGGAATGATCCTAGGATGCCTATGACCCAGCCACCTTATTGATGATCCCAAGGACTTCTTTTAAGCCATATCATTCTGTAGTATGAATCAGAAACTATTCTAAGTCATTATAGTCCTAAGACAAGATACTTTATTCAGGATCTAGAGGAAATCTATGTCTTTGCCAAGTAATGGGCAGCTGCCTCAGTGATCCTATTTTCCATAAAATACAAATATTTCCTACCACAACTGAAGTCCACTGGAGAAATTCATAACAATTGTAGATAGTCTTTGGAAAAATTACATTAAGCATTGCCAATATGGCTTGTTGGAAGAATGACTTGTGTGGGGGTAGTTTGGAGAATTATCACCAGCTTTGATATTTTAGGAGGTTGGTAGAAATTAGGGACATTAAGAGATCATCAAGCACTCCAAGAGAAAAGGCAAATTTTACTGTTCATGAACTGTAATTGATAGCAATATGATGTTAGTAAAGAGTATTATATCATTCTCTACTAATATAGCCTTGGGTATGGAGTTTAGAGAAAATTTCAATCATGGTATCTCATTTATAATAATTTCTTTTAAATCAATATCATTCTGTAGTACAATTTGAGAAGCATTATAAGTAGTTGTCAATCTAAAATTAGAAACTTTACTTAAGATATAGAGACGATCTACATCTACCATCAAATAATATACAGCTTATAGAATACTCCCATTTTTTATTTTTCAGTTTTCATGGAACATAAACATTTCCTAGCAAATTTCCTGGTCATTTCTGTATGTCAGATTGAGGAGTCCTAAGAGAGTGATGAAGGGTTGTGGGATAGGATTAGTTTTGGTGTTATGGCTTCATCATAGTTCAAAGGCCACTGAAATGATCTCAGGGCAAAGAACATATTGCAATTATGGAGGTTAGAATAGGAGTTTTTATTTCCAATGGGAAAGGACATCCATTCAACGTTTTGATCAAACCATCCAGAAGACATTATTAGAGTGGGCATTAGGGGACAGTGGGATCATTTCTCCTCATCCACATATTTTTTTTAATATTCTCCACCTTTTTTGTCAAGTTTGGAATATCATAGTTTAGAACCAGATACCTCCAGTGCAGATCCAGCCGTATTATCATCTTTTTTTTTGGGGGGGGGAGGTCTTTTTCCATTTGTTAGACTATAAGCTCCTCAAGAATAGGGTTGTAGTTACTTTTTTCAAAGTCTTTGTATTTTTCTTGTCTAAAAGAGCTACTGAAAAATAATGCCCAGAATGATGGATGCCTAACATTGGGAATTGGTACCCAGTCTATTCTAGATTGATTTTGAATATAGTAAAATATCTTAATTTCATAGTAGAATGAGTACATTTCAGGGTAAATGAATTTTATTTTTGAGAATACCCTTACCTATGAAGAAAATTTTAGTAAAATTACAAGAAACTTTGAGGTTACTTGATTACCTCTTTAGGACTTACAAGATGATATCTAAAAACAGGATCACAAAATTTTAGAGTTAGGAGAGATTTTATTGGTCATTTACTCTAACTTGAATAGAAGCTATCCTTATAATATCTCCATAAGTAACCATCCAGCTACCAGTGATGGTGATGAAGAACTTACTACCTCCTAAAATAGGCCATTCTCATTTTTAGATAGAGATGGTTGGTATATCAGTTTCCAACTTCTTTCCATGGAATTTCTACTCAGTTCTCCCTGAGGTCAAATAAAAAAAAAGTCCAATTTGTCTTAATCATAATAATCTTTCAAAATGCTTGAAGATGAGTCTCTTCCTTCCTCCCTCATCACAACCCAAGTTTCCTTTCCAGAATAGCCATCTCTAATTCCTTCTCTTCATTCCTTTATGGCATGGTTTTAAATACCTTTGCCATACTGGTTTTCCATTAGACACATTTCAATTTGTCAATATCTTTCCTAAAATGTCAAAACTGAATCAAATACTTCAAATATGGTCTGGCAATGTCAATATTTGGATTATTATCCTCTTTGTTCTAGACACTATGCTTTACTTCTCAGAGGGGTAGCATGGTACAATGGAAAAATCACTGACTTTGCAGTCAGAGCAACTAATTATAACTCTGATACTTGCAATTTTTTGTAATTCTGGGTAAGTCACAACGTCCATAGGCTTCATTTTCATTGTCTATAAAATAAAATGTTGAACTTGGAGGGTTCTGAGAATGATCATAGCTCTAGAACTACATCTCTAGGATATCATTAGCTTTTGTGGCTGCAATATCACATTACTGACTACTTTGAAGTTGCGGTTCACCAAATCCCCAAATATTTTTCCCCATGAACTATTCTGTCACCAAATCTCCTAGATCCTTTACTTATCAAGTTCTATTTCTGAACCTATGTGCCTTTAAATTATTAAGGTTTCATCTTATTACCTTTGACCTGTCAAGTACTATTTCTAAAATTTGATAAATTCATTGATTAATTTAATAAAAGTGCTAGGTTGCAAAACTAGCATTTTGCTAAAGTACTGAGAATAGTAATCTAAAGGATTTTGATGGGAAATGCTGATGTTTAGTCCATGACACACAGTGTAAAATTGCCATGTGGTAAAATAGATCTTTACACAGGGACCATAGACTTTTGCCAATTTCCCTGGGCACTGGAGGTAAATACAATGATCTAATCACTGGGTAGAAATTATCTCTTCCCACAAGTGATGTGAGCAAAAATGGTAAGCTTTATGTTGGGAAGGGAAAACACATAATTTAGATCAGTTACTGAATATCACTTACAAGCTTTATCTAAGAGTTTATCATGGATAAATCTTAAGGCTGCCACATAACCCATCAATATCAGCTGCAATGATGACTTATTTAGCTCATGGACTTATGTCAGGCAATATAGGAATTCCATTTCTCTTCTACTTCTAACCATTGGTCTTAGATGATTCTTTAACTGCAAAAAAAGTCTTTGCTCATTAATCCACCAATATTATATCTTCTTTGAAAACTCAAAATAATAACCAGATAGTTCTGAATACAAATTAAATGAAAGAGTTTTATTTCTATTGCTCACTGAATTTCTGAATAGGTCATTTTATATTTAGGAAAAGAACACTGGTTAAGATTCACAGAAGAGATGCTTATTGGCAAAAAACCAAAGCAAAACAAAGACCAAATCCCTCTTCTACATACTTTATATAGAGCAAATACAGCAGATGGACTATAATTCCCAGGATGCTATACACTAAATAGAAATGAATACAGAAGTCTAGACAGTGGGAAAAAAATACAAAGTAGACTTATTAGTATTAATGTTTTTAAGAGAAAATATTAAGCCTGTTTGAAAAGAATGTGAAAATGAAAATGTTCTTTATTTTTCTCCTATTACTTCTCTGGCTCCTCCTTTTCCATTCTCTTTGCTGGATCATCATCAACATCATTCCAGGTAGGAGTTCATTCTAAAGCTCTATCCTGGGCCTTCTCTTCTTGTTCTCTCTCTCTCTCTCACACCAGATGAGTTTTCAAGGATTCAATTGTGATATTTATGCAAATGATTCCCAAATCCATCTATTTTAATTTAAATATCTCTCCTGAATTCTAGTCTTAAATCATCAGTCTGATGGATTTCTCTACCTTGATTTCCTTTAGGAATCTTAAACTTAGTTTCAAAATAGAAATTTAATTGTTTTATTCCCCTACCAAACACATTCACTCTTCTCAAAACTTCCTTATTTTTATTTAAGATATCATTATCTTTTAAATTACTCAGGTTCAACCCTAAAGACACTCTTAGTTCTTGTTTTTCCCTCACCACTAATAATCATTTAATTGTCAAGCCGGCTCAATTCTTGTAGGTATCACTCACATCCATTCCCTTCTTCCCACATGGCCGCCCTCATTTAATTCATCATTCTTTATTTCTCAGAAGCCTTCAGTGGCTCCCTATGGCCTTTAGGATAAAAAACAAACTCTTTTTTGTTGATTTTCAAATCTCTTTATAATCTGGCTCCTGCTTACCTTCCCTGAAATTTCATATTGCCTCGTGCATTCTGCATTATAAACTGGCCTACTTGGTATGCAGAGAATTCAACATTTTCTCTCCCACTACTTTGCCTATTGTTCTCTTCTTTCTTGCTTCCACTTCTTAGACTCCTTATTTTCCTTTAAGTACCACATGCTCTGTGAGGCCTTTCCTAATCTCTTTAAATATTAATGTTCTCTACTTTGTCAAAATATCTTACAGTTAATTATGTGTTTATATATATATCCCTTTGTAAACTCTTGGAGGTCATTTAACCTTTTTATCTTTGTACCCTAGTGCATACCAAAGGGCATTTTTATAATAGATATTTAATAAATGTTTCTTTATTTTAGTGGGATCAGATTGATAGAAATCCTCTCAAGACTTGTTGAACCCAATAACTGCAACCTACCTTAAAGTGACCCATGCTAATGATGAGGTACAGGCTCTGGGAAGCTCCTAGAGCTCTCATTGAATCTTCCCACAAGAGGCATTTGCCTGAGGCCATAAGCCTTTCAGTACAGCTGGGCCCAAATCTCAATTACTAGCCTAGCCTTCCTTCATTCAGCTACCCCCATCCTTGATCCTCCCAAAATATCTATGCCCAAATCTGTTACCCTTAAAATAGCCTGGCCCTCCATTGTCTGTCATCTCCAGGTAGCCTCCAGCTATTTCCCACCCTTTATCGATCATTACTGGAATCTGACCTCATTTGACTCCTCCTGAAGACCCTCCCCAAACTCCTCCTCTAGACCACCCCTAGAACCTTCCCACAATCTTTCTGTATATAAGCTCCATCTTGCCTCCCTGAGGGCCTAGAATTACCTAGCAGAGACTCATTTTGTGTCAGATTATTCTGGCCTCCTTGCCCAATACAAGCATCACTGATACCTAGGCTCTTTAAGAGTCTACCCTTTATGGTGAACCTTTAATGAACTTTGCTTTGCTTTGGCTGAAAGAAGACTTGAGTTGAATGTATTCGGCAGGACCTGGTGTGTTGGTATTCTGGTGTTTTGCTCACCCCTAAACCTTAAATCTCAACATTTAATGGTTTCTTGCCTGGAAATAGAACCCAGAATGTAGCAGTGAAAGCACCAAATCCTAACTACTAAAGCACCATGGGTCTGAGTAAGTATTATATATGGATTAGGAACTATGGGGTGTATAGGAATGACAGCTTTGTTAACAGCCCTTAGATCTTGAACCATGTGGTATTCTCCATTAGACTTTTTTACAGGAAGAGTAGGAGTGTTACATGGAGACTGAAAAGGGACAAGGATTTTTTATTTTAGGAATTTTTCGATTAATGGTTGTAGTTCTTCCCAGGCCTCAAGCTTAATTGGATATAGATGGCAATGGGGGAACACATTAAGATCTTGGAGGTGAACAGTAACTGGGGTGGCATGAGTGGCTCTCCCAGGAATTCCCTGATACCAGACAATTGGCTCAAATGTCTCCCATACTTCTGGGGGAACATGGCGGGGGGTGGGGTGGGGGTGGGTCTGGTGAACAGAGGGAAAAGGTTGGGAGGTTTAATTAGAGCAAATTGACTCCACAATTTCACCATCAGGTCCCTACTCAGCAAGGGGGCAGGGCAAGAAGAGATAATAAGGAAGGAGTGCTCAAACAACAGATCCTCAAATAGGCAGGGGAGGGGGTATGTCTCATAACATCCCTTAATTGTCCCTTCGATGTCCATGACCTGATGGGTCAAGGGGCAATTAGGGCCAGAGTAACTAATTAAAATAGAGAACATAGCCCCTGTATCAATTAGAAATCAGGTAACCATACCTTCAACCTCAATGCTTGTCCAGGGCTCAGAGAGGGAGATGAAGAAGGTGTGAGCCCTGCCAAGCCCCAGACATCCCTGTCATTCTGAGTCTTGAGAAGACTGGAAGACAGGGTACTGGGAGGTGGCTCGACTACTTTTTCAACCTTGGTGATCATCCTTTCTCCAATGTCCCTCTTGGTCAGATGGAAACAGTTCTAGAGGCTTTGGTTCCTGGAGCTCCCTCGGGGGGAGGGGCTAGGGGGTGCCCTGGATGGGCTTTTCCTGGCCACGGCAAGAGCCAAGAATTGAGCATGTTCTCTGTCTCTGTTCATTCTCCTCAGCTGCAACTAGGTCTCTGTTGTTAAAGACTCCAAAGGCCATCTCCAGTAATTGGGCCTGAGGTGTTTGACGTCCCATTACCAATTTCTACAGTTTCCTCCTAATATCCAGGGCAGACTGATTAATGAAATACATATTAAGGATTGATGCCCCTTCTATAGAGTCAGGATCTAAATTCATATATCTTTTAATAGCTTCTATAAGTCAGTCTTGGAAGAGGGCAGGGTTTTGCTTTTCTCTCTGAGTAATTTCCCTATTTTTCTGATAATTTACTTGCTTTTGAAATGCAGTTCTTAGGCCTTCTACTAGGCAAAGTACCATCTGGTCTCTTTTACCCCTATCCTCAAGAGTTTGATAATCCCATTCTGGGTCACTAGTGGGAACAGCAGCTGCTCCTGGGGCATATTTTGTGGGGTCATTGCTAGCCAAACAATCCCCAAATTTTGGGGCTTGTTCCCAAATTCTCTTCTCCTCAGTGGAACAACAGGTAGAGAAGAGGTTTTGCAAATCATCCCAAGAAAGTTCAAATTGTAGGGATATGTTTCTAAAACCGTCAGCAAACTTTGTGGGATCTTTGGAGACCTCCCCAATTTTTCTTTAAGTTGAATGAAATCTGAAAAGGAGAATGGAACATGCACTCTAGTTGTCCCACTGGGAGAGACAGGCACTTCTCTTAGGGGCAAAAGTCCTGAAGGTGCTGTAGAGACAGGGGATTGGGAAGGGAGATAGGAAATCCCACTTCCTGTGAGAGAGGGACTGGGGGTTACTGGCTGAACTGGATCAGTTTGTGAGCCCAGGGAATCTGGCTGGCAAGGGGGAAAGTCAGCTGGCACATGAGGAGGGGAAGGGGTCAGAAGAGGAGATATCCCTAAGACTGCCTTGGGGGGTAAGGCTTAAGGCTTGAGTGGGTGTCACCTCAGGGAGAGTGACCACAGAGGGAGGCACCTCAGCAAGACCAATGACTGGGGCCTGAGCAGGGGTCATCTCAGGGGGAGAGGCCATGGTGGGAGATGCAGGGTAGGAGATGTGGATGGTGTAGGAGAGGCTAGGCTAGTTTAAAGGTAACAGATTTGGGTATTGAAATTTTGGGAGAATGAAGGGTGGGAGCTGGACAATGGAGGGCTAGGCTAGTAATAGAGATTTGGGTCTAGTGATAGTGCTTTTTTTTTTTTTTTTTTTGGAGAGGGGAAGGTTTGGCAATTGGGGTTAAATGACTTGGCCAAGGTTACATGGCTAGTTTTTGTGTTAAGTGTCTGAGGCTGGATTTGAACTCAGTTCCTCCTGACTTCAGGGCCAGTGATCTATTCACTGTGCCACCTAGCCACTCCAAGGGTCTAGTGATAATAAAAGGCTTATGACCTCAGGCAAGTCCCTGAAGTGGGAAGATTCAATAAGAGTTCAAGGGGGTTCCTGGAACTTGTACCCCATCATTCCCCCCTCAAAAAAATTTTTATTATGGCTAATTTCTCTGTTATAAGCAACTGGTTATACCCTCCCCTTGATCGTTCTGGTCAGGGGCATCAAAGGATAAAATGTTGAGGTCAGAGAACAATAAATTGTTGAGGTTTAAGGTTTAGGGATGCACAAAACACCATAATACCAACATACCAGGTCTGCTGAATAAGTCCAACTCAAGTCTTCTGTCAGCCAAAGAAAGGCAAGGTTTATTAAGGCTTTGTCATAAACGGTGGACTCTTAAGGAGCCAAGTATCAGTGACGTTTGTATTGGACAAACAGGCCAGAATAATCTGACACAAAGTGAGTCTGTGCTAGATAATTCTCAGCTTTCATGGAGGTAAGATGCAGCTTATATACAGAAAGATTGGGGGAAGGTTCTAGGGGTGGTCTAGAGGAGAAGCTTGGGGAGGGTCTTCAGGAGGAGTCCTCAACTCAGACTCCAGTAATGAGAGATAAAGGGTGGGAAATAGCTGGAGGCTACCTGGAGATGACAAACAATGGAGGGCCAGGCTAGTTTAAAGGTAACAGATTTGGGTATAGATATTTGGGCGGATTAAGGGTGGGGAGTAGCTGGACAATGTAGGGCTAGGCTAGTAACAGAGATCTGGGCCTATGGCCACAGGTAAATCCCTCATGTGGGAAGTTTCAAGGAGAGCTCAAGGGGATTCCCAGAGCCTGTATCTCATCACTAAGATAAATTGAAATAAATGGTAAAATGTATTCCTAAACATTAAGTAGTCTTGTACAAGAGACTGGAGACCCTAGGAACATAGCTTGGCTTTTTAATCCAAACTGCCAATTGAAGATTAGGGGATTCAGAAGAGAAAGGTAGATTTGGGAAGTGAGTAACTGGCTGACAAGAATGTTCCTGAGCATGGGATTTGGATTTCTGGATCATGACTTAAAATATAGAAATAATTATTTCTTTCTTGGTCAGAGGTTTAATGAACATAAGAAGGGTATATATATATATGCAAAAATATGTATACATATAATATATATGTATATATGATACATAAATATATGTAAATTTTTTGTGGAAGCTTGTGATTCTTATCTCAGGGCCTTTAAACTGGAAAATTTCCTTTAAATCCCAGCCCCTCAGACCAGAAGTGTCAAACACTACTGGTTGGAGACATGGAGCCCACAACATTTTGGAATACAGCTAAGTGCAAATGGGATCTATTAAACCAAATAAACAATAATACAGCTATATTTGTATTTCTATCATATAACAATATTATAATATATAATTATAACATATTATATATAATATACATTTAAAAACTAAGTCATTACATAGGTCAAAGGGAAGCTTTTGAACACATTGGTGACCCCATTTCATTTGAGTTTGACGTTACTGTCCAGGCCACTCTCAAGAGCTACAAGAGGAAGAGCAGCTGTCAATCAGCCTTGGTAGAGGACAATTCTCAGCAGAGATTCTATGAGGAAGATGAAATCATTAGTTTGCTTAAAAATGAATGAGAAAAAGTAATTGCATTCATAGGTATCACTGAGCTTTGGTAAGATGGGACCCATGACTCAAATATTGGTTTACAAGGATATATACAATTATTCCAAAGTAACAGAATAGATGAAAGGGTTGGTGCAACAGCATATGAGGAAATCCAGGAACATAATCAAGAAAATATGTGGAGAGAACTGGGATAAAAATGGAGGTAGAAACAGAAACATAAGGTCTGAGGACTACATTTAAATGTCACATGAAGACAAGAAATGAGATGTAGAGTTTTGGAAAACAGGTAAAACATGTAGCACAGGTTCATGATATTATAGTCATGAAGCACCTCATCCATCTAGATGTAAGGGAACACTGGAGACAATATCCTCATGATTGACAGAGGGGTTTAGTGTCTCCCCTTTCCCCCTTTGAGTCCCTGGAAAATATAAGAATATAACTCATGAGATTGTTTTCTCCCAATAGAGTAAGGAAGAGGAGAATTAAAATCTTGTGAGAGGTAATATATGTGTGTAAGTATGCTGAAGGGTGGTTGTTGGCAAGTATGCTGAAGGTTGTTGGTATAGTAGGGAAGATAATGGTGTGTCGAAGAAGTCTGTCACCTGGCCCAACTGACTCAGCTTCTGCTCCCAAGAACTCAAACCATGATAAGATGATCTCCAAATCTAAAGGTGTCAATTATGGAGGTGACTAGGAGGAGGATGATAGAGAATGCTGCTTTATTCTGAGACTCTGGGAAGAGGCTGTGGCAATGAAAGACAATGGTGAAACTTCTATCTCCCCATATCTTACCTCTTTCTGGATCTCAAATTGAGTCTGTGTCCTCCAAGTTTATGAGACCTTATCATATACTCTCCTCTAGGCCCTCACAACTCTTGGTGCTGCCCATCATTTTTGCCATCATCCCTTTAAAACTTTTTGGTTTTTCTCTTCACCTTGTAAGTTAAAATCTTTTATATGTTGTCTCCCAAAGTATGAGCTTCTTGAAAGCAGAAATTGCTTAACATGTAGCAAGTACTTAATAAAAAAAAAATTACCATTGAAACTTTCATTTCATTAAAAATATTTTTTTAGTACACTTTTTGTGACTTACCATGTATTCCCAAAAGAAACCAGTTTCTCTAAGATACTGTTCAATATGTGTGAATGTCCTTAGGGGAGGGGATTAACAACAGTCAAATGAGGCCATTGTGCACCCAGAGAGAGTCTCTTTATAATTGCTAGGATTGGCAGCTGAGGCCTGGAGACAACCCAAACAGATTTTATTTAAATGTTTTATAGTTTCTCAAAAGTAGGAAAGAGGTTAAATGAATAAGGACTATCCTAGATCCTGTTGTACAAAAATGAATCAGCAATGGAATGAGCCTTGGTAAGAGAACCCCAACCCCAATGGGTGTAAAGGCCAGAGAAAGGAAGTAGCTAATACTTTTTTTTCAGTCAGACAACTTTTCTCTCCAATCATCATCATATATACACCTGTTGAAGTTTTCTCAAAAGCATAGTGACTGATAAATTTATGATGTCTTGATAATAATTTCATTCAACAAAATGTAGCAGAAAGAAAAAAAAATTATTATTATTGTGGATGTGATTCTAACCAGTGAGAAGAACTGATTGTTGAAATAGAAATAATTGGAATCTGTAAGGCAAATAATTATTCTGTCACAGAGTTCATGATATACTATACAGAGTTCATGATTAGTGAACTAATCAATAGAATTTGTTGAGTGATCAGGGAATAGTTTCACATGTATACTTGATGCTAAAACAGCAAATTTCAAATAGTTCATAGAAGCAATTCACATGGTTCAATGGGTTGATATTCTTCAGGCTATGTCAGACCAAGAGGCATGATAAAACTTTCAAAAATGAAATTTTTAAGCCAGAAATAAAAGTCATCTCAATTTATGTTAAAATATGTGGGAGATAAAAGAAGGAAAATTATTAATATTACAGTTTTAATAAAGAGTATAACCAGAGCATTAAAGCATTATTAAGGTGTTGTAAGGACAATGTGAAATAAAAAATTAAAAGATATGTCATTGTATAAGATCAATGAAGGGCTTAGGATGACTTCTCAGGATGTCTAGAATGATCATAGTGGATGAGAGTAAAAAAGCTTAAACTACTCAGCTCTTAGTTTGTTTTCTCTCTAAGAGAAGGTTTTGGGTCAGGAAAGGATATATCAAAAATGGTTGGCACAAAGTTGAAATTGAAGACAAGTGTGAGGATATAGTGTGAGAGTTCCTAAAAATCATCTCTTCCTAAAGATCATTACTTGGGTTTAAGTCATTACGTCTGAATGGAACATATTCTGTGGAATATAAATGCCAGGTGGGTCTGGTGATCACAAGGAGTGGTCTGGGAATGTTGAAAGATAATTGGTGTAAGTTTTAATAATGTCCATGTAGTTTATGTGTGTGGATTTGTCAAAATGTTGCGGGGGAGGCAGAATATATATATAATTCAAATCACAACCACCTCACTTCCAAACTTTCATTTCCATTTGGAGAGGAACAGGAAATCAAGCCTGGTTCACCCTGTTTTGCTCAGAGATTGGATACCACATGAGAATTATATGTATCTTCCCCCCTCCCCTAAATATTGCTAATCTCAGGGAAATTATTTTTAGGTTCTAGCTACTCTCCTGGTCACTATTTGTTAATGGGGAAGGAGTATGCCAAGATATATCTGAAGGTCTGGCCTTTCCCCACCAAATGGTGGTGTAAAAAACCACAAATATTGAACAATAAATTGTATCTATTCATCTAAGATGATCACAAACAGAAATCAGAAAAATTACATCTATTATACTCTATGAAAAGAAAAAAAATATCAACTCTCATGGGGAGAGGGAGGAGAGACAGGGAGAGACAGACGGAGAGAGAGAAAGAGAGAGAGAGAGACAGTGAGAGGGGGAGGGGGAGGGGGGGGGGAGGGAGAGAGGAACAGAGACAGAGAGAGAGACAGAGATTAAGACCCAAGAGGGAATTCCATATATTCTCTAGTGTATCAAATTGGAAATAATTGATAACTCCTCTATATGTTAGCTTCTTCCCAAATTCTCTTCTCTTTTAGGAACATATCTGTGAATAGAACTCAGCAAATTAATAACTTTCTTTTCCCAAGCTAGAACCAACTCTGCTACTCATTTAATGCATGTAGTATCCAATAATCATTCTCTCTACCAATGAGGACAGTCTTAGGAAAATGCCTAGTTGGAGACCTGAGGTTTATTTGGAATCACAGAAGTGTAATATGCTGTAAAGGTCAAAGCTTATTCTGATATTAAAAAAAGATGATGTACTCTGTAAAGTATAAGCCACTGAACTTGACTGTTAGTACTAGCAACATTCTAGAACACTTGAGAGCATAAAGAAAGTGAAACAATGCTCCCTATATATAGTTCTATAGTTCTATTAAAAATAGCTCATACCAAATGAACTTCAATTGGTATTTTCACAAGATAACTAATTCAGAGAGATGCCCAAGATAAAGTATACCTATATTTCAACAAATTAATTAAAGATTTTTCTTATGCTATAGTGCTAGATATAATGGAAAGATGTAGATCTTTGAAGATCTTCCTTGCCCCTTGTAAGCAAACAACTATTTAGCATATTGTTTCAAGTTCACGATTGTATCAAGTATTAAGATCCAGAACTTGTGAATCCTACAGTGGGAGGAAGTTGCTGATGTAACAGGAAGGGGTGGAACAGGGAGGAGCTAATACCATATATAAGGAAAAGCCTAAGCTAGAGAGCCAGAATTGCTGAAGAGGGAGAGAACTGCTAGTGTCCTGAAAACTTCTGAGAACTGCTATGAATTGAGAACAGAATGGAGAACAGAACTTGTGGTGGCAGAACAAAGAACTGAGAAGAGAACTGAGAACTGAACTGAGAACTGAAAAGAACTGAGAAGAGGACTGAGAAGAGAGGAGACCTGGGAGGAAGCATGACTGTGGTGCTGGTACTTTGTCTGCTTTGATGTTACTTTGTCAGATTTGTCTGCTGATAGAGCATGGTGCTGTTGTTACGGAAGCCGTGGGACCTTACTTCAGAAGTCCTGAAAGAGGATTTTCTTGTTGTATGTTTACAGAAATACTTCAGGAGGGTCTTGCTGATGCTTTCATAGGTCCTGGGACTACAGTGATGATTTGTGTTGATTTCTCAGACCTTGTTGTTGGGTCTATGTTGATTTCACAGGCAGAAAGTTAATTGATGAGGATGCTGGCAATGTGTATAAATGTTATTGTGGTTTTGTTAAGTTTTGTCTTCCCAGGAACAGAAATTGTGAAGGACTTGAGGTGGACTAGACAATATGAATTTTGATGTGGAACAGGAACTGCACAAGGAGCTAGACAAGGAATGGAAAGCTGTCTACCTTTGAACTCAGATGACAGCTGGGTAGATTTGAGCAGGAGCTGGGACCATGGAAGAGGAACTGTAGAAGCTGACAGCCTGCCTCAAGTCAAGATGAAAAAACCTCTCCTTGGGTAACTGAGAAGGTCAGGATTTACTGTGGCCTAGGGGTAGAAAACTTTGACCTTTACATTTAGATGATTGAGTTAAGGACTTCTGGAATCAAGAAGAAATAATACTTTTCGATTGAAGAGTTTAAGACAATGTGACCTAGGGGTGGAGAACTTTGACCTTTGTACTTTGTGTCCATTAAGGAGACAAGCCTCCTTAAGGATGATTGAATTAAGGACTTACTAAATGATTGAGTTATGAAATTAATATACTTTTTTTTAAAACTACGTGGCCACTTTGGTGAAAACTATGTGGCCATTTTAGTGATAAGTTGTTATGTCATAACATTGTGAATGCTGTACTTTGATCTCTATGAATATTTTGCTTTAATTTACTGATGAATAAATGAAGAGGCCACTATACTATGCAATAAGAACCTTGAAGCTGTTCACAGCAGCAATTCCTGGAAAGCTGCTTGTGCTTGACTTTACAGTAGGCAATGTGGTAGTATAGTTATCAGGGATCAGATATGCTTGAATGGAGTCCAATAGTAGTCACTAATGGGTCAAGATCAACTTGGAGAGAGATCCTTAGTAGAATATTTTGACCCTGTGAAGTTCAGATTTTTTTTTTATCAATTATGTGTATAGAAGGCATGTTTTTTTTCAAATTCGATATTGAAATTAAGCCTGAAATTAATATTGTTAATTAGAAAAGAACTTGTTAGCAACGATTGATGAGCTGTATCAAGTAATGTGAAAGTTAGTAGAAATAAGTGTGAAGTTATGTAGTTAAGTCAAAAAAAATCAGTTTCAGAAGTAGATGTTTATCTTTCTCTCTGTCTGTCCATGCTTCCCATGGAGGAGCCACTTTCTCTTTGCTGGTACTATGCCTGCCTTCAGACCCCTCATGAAGCCTAAACTTGTCAAGAAGAGGACCAAGAAGTTCATCTGGCACCAGTCAAACAGATGTCAAGATCAAGAGGGAATTCCATAAACCAAGAGGGAATTCCATAAACCAAGAGGCACTGACAACAGGGTGTGAAGATATCACTAGGATCAGGTCTTGATGACTAATATTGCTTATGGAAGTAACAAGAAGACAAAACACATATTACCAACAATTGGATTCAGGAAGTTTTTGGTGCACAATGTCAAAGAGCTAGAAGTGCTTCTAATGTGCAACAAATCTTACTATGCTGAGATTGCTCACAATGTTTCCTCTCAGAAAGTCATTGGTGAGAGCGCTCAGCTAGCTATCAAGATCACCAATCCAAATGCTACACTGAGGAGTGAAGAAAATGAGCAAAAAGGCTTGCACATTTTTATTTGTTAAATAAATCCTCAAACTACAGGGGGAAAATTAGAAGGATGTTAATGAAGTGGCTAGCTAGTTCATCTGAAAAAAGACCTGCAGGTCTAATAAGATGCTGAACTCAATTAGTATATATATTATGATGTGACATCTAAAAAAACCAAACAAAACATAATGCTACCCTGGACTGTATTTAAAATGGAATGGTGTGTAAAATACACTGATGATCATAGCATCTGTACTCTATTCTTATCAGATTATAGCCTGAGTACTTTGTCCTATATCTTAGTAAGGTCATGATGATGTCCAGAAAAGAACAATAAGGATGGTTAAAGGAAAGGCAACCAGGAAGGAATTTGGAACGCTTAATCTGGAGAAAGGATTTAGGCAAACGTTAAGTGTCTAAGTGTTTGAAAAAAAGTCATATAGGAAAGGAATTAGATGGATTCTGCCTGAATCCAGAGGGAAGAATTGGGAGCTTGGGCAGGCTTGATTGAATAAAGATAATGTTAATCATTTCATCTGTGTAAAAATAGAATGTGTTGTTTCAGGAATGAGCAAAATACATTTGGCAGTACTCTTTCCTCTTAACAACCCTAGAAAGGAGGTAGTGCAAATGTGATGCTCATTTTATAAATGAATAATCTGAGACCCTGAGAGATTAAATACACCATTCATGATTGCACAGGCATAAATACCTACAGTTATTAAATCCATATCTCTGGTTACCAAGTATTGCACCCTAGCTGATATGGCATAATGGATAGTATTTTTTTTTTAAATTTCTCTTCAAGGGATATCTTCAAGGATCAAACAAAGCACTGGTTAGGAAAGCTGAAGAAAGAATTCCTGTTCTAATACAGCTTAAACTCAATGAACTCAATGGCCATAGAGAAAATATATTCAGGGATCTAGTCCAACCCATCTCATTTTTATTGATAGGGAAACTGAGGTCCACAGAGGTTCAGTGACTTGCACAAAGTCACACTGGGATTCAGTGAGAGAGCTGGGATTTGAACTCAAATCCTCTGACTCCAAATATCTAGGTTCCTTCAAACTTGAGTCATATCCTACATCAGGAATTTCCTTATCGCCTCTGCTATTATCGTTTTCTGGCTCTTAGTAGTCATCCTTCTTATCTTCAAAAACTACCTATATTTATTTTTCATTTGTGGCATCTCTTTATTAGGAGAAGGGAAGGGGAAAGCATTTATAAAATGTCTACTATGTGTCAGGCATTTATACACATGTTGCTTTTGAAGACAATATAAATTCCTTGATGTCAGGGACTGTTTTGCTTTCATCTTTGTATTCTATCTGGCACATACCAATTGCTTAATACATATATTTTGGTTGATGATTGATTGTACCAAGTTGCCCCTCATGTTTTATTTCTTGGTTTTCTTTCCAATGCTGAGATTCTGAGGTTTTTTGAGATGATCATTAAAATGAAGAGCCAAACAAAAGGTCATATGTGTCAAGTATATTGTACGAAGAGATGCTATTATATGAAAAATAGATGTACTACCCAATTTATAGACTAGATTCTATGGGACCACAAATGGCTGAATGTGAGTCAACAATTCACAGTGGTGAAGACCTTTGATACATCACCTGATGATTGCTGTCAGAGATTTATGAAACAGGATCAATTCTGTTATGGGATCTTTAAAAGAATTTGAATAATACTTATGTATGGATGAGAGAGGCTTTGTTTTAAAGGAACCTATAAGGTGGTGTTTTGCTGTACTTAGTTAAATGCCTTTTTTGTGATTAACAAGAAATAAATATGATAGAATCTTTTATTTTCTACATCTCTAAGTTAATTGTCAAATGGTAAAAATATGGTCAGATGTTGAATATTGTTTGCAAAAGCCTGCTTGTTTCACTCATTGCAAAATTCCTGGGAGATTTGAGGAGTGATGAAAGAGGTTTCAAAAAGCCACTGTGGCAAATGAGACAGTGAATCAATTAGGTTGACCTAATTGGTGCCCCTAATACATGTTGATCCTTTGGACACAAATTCTCTAAAACATACAATTTGCTGTCAAACTATGGATTTTGGTTGGAATTTTACATAACAGTCATACAAGGGATTTGGACTCTGCTAATTATACAGTTATTGCTTCACTTCTGTCAGAAAGGAGTTGAAATGTATTTATTTTTGGCTTGTTTCGATATAAGATAGAGAGAGGAAGATGGTAAGAGAGTGAGAGAGTCAGAGAGACAGAGACAGAGATACAGAGACACAGAAAGAGAGGGAATTTATTAAGCACTTACAATGTACCAGGATACTGAGCTGAGGTTTGGAAATACAAATAAAAGGGAAAAAAAGAAAGATATTCTCTGTCTTCAAGGAATCACATTCTTTCTTTTAAAAGAACATTTTTATTTATTTAGCTATTTCCCAAATTACATGTAAAACATTAACATTCATCTAAAAAAATGTTTAAAATTCTTTCTTTCTCTTTCACCCTCCCCTTTCTCACCCCCTGAGAAGAAAAGCAATATATCGGTTATTCATGTGAAGTAATATCAAACATATTTCCATATTAGCCATGTTGTAAAAGAAAACACACAGAAGTCCAAGAAAAAATAAAGTAAAAAAATACATCCTTCAATCTGCACTCAAAAGTTCATGAATTCTCTCTCTGGAGGTGGATATCATTTTCATCATGGATCCTTTGGAACTATCTTGGATCATTGTCTTAATCAGAGTAGCTAAGTCTTTCACAGCTGATTATCCTTACAATATTAGACTCTGGGTACAAAGCTTTCCTGGTTCTGCTCACTTTACTTTGCATCATTAGCTTATATGTGTGTGTGTATATATATATATATATATATATATATATATATATATATATATATATATATATATATATATATTTTCCACCAGGTTTTTCTGAAACCATACTTATCATTATTTTGTATAGTTTTCTGTCAGTCATATACCACATATTGTTCAGCCATTCTCCAACTGATGGACATAACCTCAATTTCTTTGCCACCACAAAAAGATCTGCTATAAATATTTTTGCATATATTGATCTTTTCCCCTTTTCTTTAATCTCTTTGGGATACAGTCACAGTAGTGGTATTGCTGGGTCAAAGGATATGCACAGTTTTATAGTCCTTTGGGCATACTTCCAAATTATTCTCCAGAATGATTGCACCAGTTCAAAACTCTACCAACAATACATTAGCATTCCAATTTTTCCATATCACTTTTAGCATTTGTCATTTTTCTGTTGTGTTAGCCAATCTGATAGATGTGACATGGTATCTCAGAGTTGTTTTAATTTGCATTTCTCTACTCAATAGTGATCTAGAGAATTTTTTCATTTGACCATTGATAGTTTTGATATCTTTTGCTGAAAACTGCCTATTTATATCCTTTAAAATATAAATTTGGCTCCATTCCCTATATATTTGAGAAATGAGGTCTTTATCAGAGAAACTGGCTGTAAAATCCCCCCTCCCCCATTTCCTGATTTCCTTCTGATTTTGGCTACATTTTGTTTGGATAAGGAGCTCACAATCTAATGAGGGAAGATATCTAAAAGGGAGCTGAAAAGTAGCAGTAAATAAGAAAGGGAGGGGCCCTGTTGGAGGGTGGAGTAGTCTGAAGATTTAGGAGTAAAGGATGGAGAAGTGGAGTGATTTTTCTTTGGAGGGTGGGGGGTTGTCAGTTTGCAATCATGTTGAATTTGCTGAATTGAAAGCTTCTCAAGTTATGCTTGGCCTAGAAGTCAATTTTGGACATCTATTTTTAAATATAAAAGACCGATTTTATATTATAGCCTAATGCTTTGCTACAGAGGAGGTACAGAGATATACTCTCATTAGTTCTTCTTATTAGCCTTAGTTCTATGAAAACTGTCAAACAACAATATGGGGTCAACTCATTATATGATAGTATTACCCATGAGACTATACCAACTATAGGAATGGATCAGAGATATGAGCATTATTCTTTCATTAAAGTCTTATTTCAAACTCTTACTGTGATAGAGAAAACCCTGTGTTCTCAAAGGATATGCTATGAGAATATAAGCTCTTCTAAGACTTAACAAGTCGGAAAGGATTCTAATAGGAGCTCATTAATAAACTGTCACTCACATGCTACCCTCTCTAAGTTAATTGAGACTCATTACTAGGTGATAAACAGGGTGAGTTTTGGGGCCCAACAACTTGTGAAAGTCATTAGACAATAGGCATGCCTAAGAGACTAGGAAAAGACTCAGAAAAAAGTACTGTCAAGGAGAAAATCATCACTGTCCTGAGACACTGTTATTATCAACCAAACTGTTCGATATCCATTGTCTCTGAGACTTCAGGTAGCTCACTGTAGAGCCTAGCACATAAAACTTCCCCAGGGATATACATAGGGAGATATATGCAGGTGCAACACATCTTGAAGCCACACTGAAGTGTCTCATGGAGTTCTTACCTGACTCTCTTTGCTTAAAGGCTATGATCCTCCCAACCACATTTTTGTGAAGTAAACTAAAGTATCATTCCAAAGGGTTTACTTCACTCTGTATTATCTACTGCTCGCAGGCAATTTTAGACAAAGCTGATGCAGTCTTCAAGGCTACTAACCATTGCTGCTTCTTTCTGCCTAAACAGTTGAGTTACCAAGTCTTTTGCTGATTATGAATCTACTCTAAAACTTTGTTTAACATAAGAAAAGCCCCTGAGGTCTACAGAATAGAAATTATCTGGGCAAACTATCAAAGCTAGTTAGTTGTTCACCTGGACCACAATATAAATTCATGACTGCTTAATGCATCACAGTCTCTATTTTGTACAGCACATGGAAAGGCAGATTACATTTCCATAGACTTAGATGAAAACAAAACTGGTATAAAATAGTAATTATTTTATTATGCCACCAAACATTTTTAAATAGCTAAAATTCATATACAATATCTGTTTTCATAACAACAAAACAAAATATGTTGGAGTTAACACAAAAACTGTCCACCATCACAAATGAAAAGAAGTTGCTAAGTTGTAAATTTTTGAACTTTATAAAGAGAGCTTTGACAGAAAATTATTAATGTCTTTACAGACTTTCTCTGCAGCAAAACCTTATGAGTCAACTAAACTTGTAAGATTCTTTCAGAGGCAAATGCTGCTAAGAGGATAAATCAGACCTTTTCAGAAGAATACACATCTCGCACCACAAATCTCTTCTATTTCATTTACAGACAAGGAAATTGAGAGGACTTGAATTAACATAGGTCAGGCTAGTAGTAATTAGGAGAGAAGTATGTCTTCTCCCACCATATCTAATACTCTATTTCCAGTCAACAAGTGTTGTAATTGTATAACTTTACTCACATATATACACTATCTAGCTCTCTGTTCAGATTGTCCTCACGTTTGTGGACATTAACGAATTTTTTGTTGTTGCACTACTAATTTTTTCCCTTTCACTGGCCTGATTCTTGACAATGTGACAATTGTAGCCATAGTCAACATCTTGGAATAGTTAGGGAGTAGTCCAAACCTGTTGGATAAATAAAAGGAATAAACAGAAGACTAAATAAAGGGAGGCAGAATTGGGGGTATTCTGGTTCATGATGACTCTGAGAGTCAGAAGAAGTATGAACAATACATTTTGAAGTTTGATAAATACCCGTGCTTTCTCCATTGTCTTAGTAATTCTAGATAATCAACAACAACAAAAAAAATAAATCAAGCCTTGATTTGGAGAATATATAGATTTCTGAGATCTAAATGCTCATGCTGAAAATTTAATCACTGACTTTCATGACTTGGTTTAAGCTGGTTCTAGATTATAGAGTGGGAGACCAAAGAGTTTGGAGTTAGAAAACCTGCATTCAAATCCTCACTCTTCTATTTATTATCTGTGTGAACTAAGTCGTTAAACTTATCAATTTTCTTTTCCTCATTTGAAAAAAATAAGGGAAATGAATTGGAAAATTTAGGAGTCCTTTCCAACTTTAAAATTCTATAGTTTTGTGAATGATTCACTTTGAGAAGTATCACTTTGGACAGCATATATCCACTTCTATATTATTTATTTATTCATTCATTCATTTATTGCCTCTTGGAGGGCATTTGGGGTTAAATAACTTGCCTAAGGTTACACGGCTATTTTTTTTTTTTTTGTGGGTGTTAAGTGTCTGAGGCTGGAACTGAACTTGAGTCCTCCAGACTCTGGGGCCAGCACTTTACTCACTGTGCCACCCAGCCACAACCACTTCTATATTATTTTAGATATGATTCAGAGAAGTATTTATGAGGGAACTGTTGTCGTAACCCACTTCCAAGAAACAACAATAATCTTGTAATTGTTAGCCTTAGATTAGAGTAGCTGCTGATAATTAGAGTTGTATCTAAAAGATCTGAACTAAAGAGATGACAGCTGAGACCTCAGTTCAAAGCATGCCACATAATTAACAGTACAGACTAGGTAAGCATGGACTTATTTACCAAATATCAACATAGGGAAAGGTGAGGCTAAGTGAAACTTAAGGTGACTAACTGCTGAACAACTAAAAGTAAGCACTACTTGACACTTGATGTTTAATATTCTTGATCTCATGGATAGGAGTATTCAATCTGTCAAATCAAAGTGCAGTTCTTTTGATGTCACCTGATTCTATTTCTTTCTCATCTATATTTTTGCATAAATCCTGTCACAAATTTTTGAGTCTTTACTCTATGTCTCATTAAATTTAGCAAAAACACTGGTGAATTATTTGTATTTTATTTGCTATCCCTTGCTCATTTCATGACCAGCTGCTTTCCTTTTTCTAATAATACTGCAACACCATCTACCCTGACTCCATGCATTCAGCCTTGAGGTAAATAAGACCCTCTTTCTCTGGGCCTTCTCTACTAACAAAATTCCTTTGAAGACTGTAAGCATTTTAATATATCTTTGACCTTCTGCTACTCTCTTAGCTAGCAAATTCCTACCACCCATTATTCTCCTCAAACCTACATTTCTGCTATCCCATCTATCTCTCATTCTGTCATCCTCATTCTATTCAGTTCCACCCACGCCATGTTCGAGTCTTCCCCTCTCATTCCACTGTGCCATCTAGAATTCCTGTTGCATAGAAAATAAACTTCCCTTCACTCTAAACTTCTTCCTTTCATACTTCCTCCATTTACTTGCTCTCACTGATGCTTGGTTTCCTTAGATGATAATTCATCCTGGCTATTCTCTCCAGTACTCACTGTATTCTAATTTATGCCATAAACATTTCACCAATGCTTGCAGATCCTCCTTTCACTATTAACAACTCCTCTCCCCAACCCCAGTAGTTTTCACTTTGTTCCCAAGGTAGTTCACTGTGTTTCTCACCTGCCAATCTTCTCCACTCATACCAGTGGAAGTTATCATCCATGTTTATGCTCCCTCAAAAGTTTCGAACTCCAAATTCCCTAATTTCCTCAAATCCCATGATTTATTCCGTCACTTTATGTGTATCTCACTTCCTTAATAATAAAAAAAAAAACTATGGGGGGGGGCGGAGCCAAGATGGCGGAGTAGAAGCATGACCTTCCCACAGCTCCGGCTTCCACCTTCCCCTATCCATGTAAAAAGGGGACTCTAAACAAACTTTGGAGCTGCAGAACCCACAAAATGACACAGAGAAGCTAATCTCCAGCTGAGGACAGCCAGGCAGGCCAGCAGGAATCGGCCAGCACAGAGCTCTGGGAGCCGAGCCCAGCCCCACACCAAGGCTTTAGCCCCAGAGTGGGCCTGACCAGCCGCCTGCCAGAGGGACTCCAGATCAGCAGCAGCTGTGGCCCTTTCGAGATTTATCAATACATAGATGCGAAGGACAAGGTGAGAGGCCAGTGCAGTCTGGACTTTGGGA
>NW_027185712.1:36163387-36163651 GCF_028583685.1 Petaurus breviceps papuanus
AACACAGAGCAATGACGTGATGTAGTGGTATAATGCCAATGCAATATTCACAGTGGCCACAGTGACTATGAATATGGTGGCATAGTTCTGCATAGCAAAATGTAACAGACTCTCCATGTGGATGATAGAACCAAAACATTTCTTCAAATACCACAAAGCCAAATCCATCATAGCAATGAAAAAGTTGGTACACAATGCAGTGAGCACCAGCACCCCCCAAGCCTTACCTCCTTCAGGCCTTCAAAACAAAACAGGGGGGGGGGG
>NW_027185712.1:36163751-36333198 GCF_028583685.1 Petaurus breviceps papuanus
AGAACCAAAACATTTCTTCAAACACCACAAAGCCAAATCCATCATAGCAACGAAAAATGCAGTGAGCACCAGCACCCCCCAAGCCTTTCCTCCTTCAGGCCTTCAAAACAAAACAGGGGGGGCAGGCCGGTGGCACAGTGAATAGAGCACCAGACCTGGAGTCAGGAGGACCTGAGTTCAAATCCAGCCTCGGACACTTAACATTTACTAGCTGTGTGATTTTGGCCAAGTCACTTAACTCCAATTGACCTGCTTTCCCCCCTCAAAAAAAAAAAGTCTTCCTCAAGTAAAAATGCCCCTTTTACTCATGCTAGCTGCTCTTCCTCAACTTTACCTACTCCCACCTCTGTTCTTACTCTGCTCTGCTCCTTCCTGCTCCACCCTTCCTCTTCCAACCTTTCATCAAGCTCCTCCCACCGTGGACTCCATGTGATTACATTATTATTATTATTACGGGCAGGGAAGATCTTCAAATTCCTATTCCCATTATAAGTGGATAGAATTCTGGGCCTAGAATCAGGAAGACTGGAGTTCAGATCTGTTTTTACTACCTGTGTGACTCAAGGCAAGTCACTAAACCTCTGTTTGCCTTAGGTTTTTCATTTGTAAAATTGGGATAATAATAGCATATACCTCTGAGGATTGTTATGCGGATAAACTGGGATTTGTAAAGTACTTGTACCTGGCACATAGCAGATACTATAAAAATGTTAGCTATTATTATTATTATTATTTCTATCACTCCATTACTTCTTCTGAGATAATCCTGAAAAATTTAATCTTTGCTTTCATTATGACTTGCAATCTCTTCATTTCTTATTATTTTTTCAGACTATTGTCCCATATTTTGACTTCACTTTCCTAGTTTCACAATCTCAATCTTACAGTTAACTATTCAATTATATACTGTGCTCTGCTTTTAAACCCTTTGCTCCCTTGGCCTACACATTTTGTTTTATCTCATTCCAAACTCTAGCCTTGGATTATTTACAAGCTATTTCCTCTACTTCTATTCATTTTCTGCTGAACAGAACTAAAGGAAGGCACACAGATGTCCTGCCTGAGTAAACTGTAAATTTATGTAACCCAACTGCTACCTCCCTGCAGCAAGACAATTCTTTGGTTATCTTTAATTCATCCCCTAGACCATTGACCTCAGATGCTATTCAAAAACCTTCTCTTCTCAGGGTGGCTAGGTGGCACAATGAGTAGAGTACTGGCCTTGGAGTCAGGAGGACCTCAGTTCAAATCTGCCTCAGACACTTAACACTTACCAGCCATGTGACCTTGGGAAAGTCACTTAACCCCAATTGCCCTGCCTTCTCCCTTCCAAAATGCAAAAAACAAGCAAAAAAACCCATCTATCCTCAAGACTCTTTCACTTCTCCCTTCCCCACACACTCTACAAAGGAGCAGTCCTTTGACTTTAATGAAAAAAACAAAATTGAGGCCATTCCTGTGAATTCTCTCTTCTTCCCTTCTTTTCATTTCAGAACCCATTTACCGCATTACTCATTTTTTCTCCTTTCCCTCATCATCTGACACAAAGAAGCAAACTTTCTGCTTTCCAAGGCCAGCCCTTCTACATGGGCCCTTGATATCATCCCCTCCCATGTATTTAAGCAGAATGAAATCTCAATTCTCCCATTTCTCATTAATCTTCAACCTCCTCCTATCTACTAATTCCTGTCCTACTGTCTTCAAACATACCCAATAGACCTGAATCTTAAAAAAAAAAAATCACTAAGTTGTACCGTATCTGTAAATTATTATTCTTTCTTTCTCCTTCCTTTCTTTACCAAACTGCTAGGAAACCTGAGCACACCCCCTGCTTCTATTCTACATCCTTTCCATCTCACTTCCTTCTTAACCCTTTGCAATTTGTTTCCTGATTTCATTATTCAAATGAAACTCTTCTTCCTAAAGTTACAAATCACTCAATTTCCAAGTTCAATTATTTTTTTTTAATTCCCTATCCTTCACTTCTCTGAAGCATTTGAAGTATCTATTGACCATCCTCTTCTCTTGGATACTCTTTTCTCTTCCCTGGTTTTTGTGACATTTATCTCTTAGATCTCACTGTCTGACTGTTATTTCTCAGTATCCTTTGCTAGCTCACCAGCCAAATCATGCTCCCTAAGTGTGGTTGTTCTCCAAAGCCCTTTTATTTTCACTCTATATTCTCTGTAACCTGTCTTCAATAGGTTTTATTATCATCTACATGCAGATTTATCTACATATATGTATATGCAGACATAGCTATATACACATATAAGCATGTGCATATATGTGTAAATAAATTATATATATATATATATATATATATATATATATATATATATATATAAATTCCACATCACAAATTGCTTATTAGATATTTCAAACTGGAAATCTTTGAGATGTTGCCAACTTTACATGTCCAAATCAGAACTCATCATCTTTCTCTTAAAATCCAGCCCTGTTCCAAAATTCCCTTTTTTCTGTCAAAGATACTACATACTAAAATTAAATTGGTTATGACCTCAAGGAGCTTATCTTATACTGGTGGGATACAATACATAAATTGGTAAGGATATACATGATTTTTGAAGAGAAAATTAAGAACACTAGGTACTCAGGGAATTGAGGAACACTGCTCATAGGAGATGGCCGTGAAATAAATCTTCAAAGAAAACAGAGTTCACAAATGGAGAAATGAGGAAGAAATTCATTTTAGACCTTGAATACAGAATATGCAAAGAAATAGAGAAAAGAATAATATATGTGAAAGGCAGAGGAAAGACTGGTTTGGCTACATTAGAGAGTTTTGAAAGGAGAGTAATGTAAAAAGGTTGAAAAGATAGGCTGTGGACAAGTTGGTACCTTGAGGCAAGAAATAGAGGATTAGAAACACCAGACATGCCAAATCGGCTATCATAAAGAGCATTTGAAAGGGAGTAATATGCAATTAGCCTGCAAAAGTGGTAGGAGTCAGACTGATAAGGGGTTGAAATTGAGAGGACATTCATTGTGCTCTATGTGTGGGGGAGAAAGGCTTGAGATGAAAGAGGAGGAAATGGAAATATTCTTAATAACTAGACACTCAAGTTGGATGTTCATATGCTGTTAAATGAATGCAGCTGTTGTCATTGCCTTCTAAATCTGAAGTCCTAGTCTCCCTCCCTATTATGGATCAATTTATTCCAAGTCTCCAAAATCCAAGATTTCTACCAAAGCGTTAGATGCCCTTAACATTATTTTATGAAATGCCTGATGATATAATTTGGATAACATCTAGTAATTTGGGCAGAGGTTGCTCATCCTTCAAAATAGGTTCGTATTAGTGTGAGTAATGTATCCCATGAAGTGGTTGCACTATTCAATTTCACATTGCATATTTCCATTGGGCTGGGGAAAAAAAAACATGTTTTATTTAATTACCACTTCAAATAATGCACATTTGAATACAGTTTACATGAATGCTTTAATTGACATTCAAATATGAAAAAAAGAAAATCATTTAAAACCCAACAATGAATTTCTCCAGAATTATGACTCATGAGGCCTAGCTAAGACAAGGTGATAATATAGGTACACATTTGTAGAACAGAGCCATATACCTCACTATGAAAATATTAATAATTAGGTAACATTGATTTTACCAATGATGCAGAAATGGTGTCTCTCAGGCTCTAAAAAGTTTATAACTACGTTTTGTTTCCTGCAGTAATTTTGTGCCAATTAGATGCCATTTCCATATACTGGGATTTTCCCCAAATGGAAAGCCAATGCAGATTTTACTGATATTCTTTCCGATTTAAAGATAAGCACCTATTAAAACTTGGTGAGACCTGAATAGCAAATTCAATACCCACAGGTTAGATGTTTCTGTCAAATAATAAATAAGTGTACCAAACATTCTTTTTAATGACACAATATTTCCATATGTTAGTGTTGACTATTTGAATGGTAAATAAATTGACTAGAGAACAAGTTCATGTCTGAAGCATAACTAATTCAGATTGTGTCAATATGTGGTCACAGAATTAATAGATTTTCAGGGGATTCATTCCTTCCCCTCCTCACTCTCTTACTCTCAAACATCTTAAATCTCACAATTGATTGGATTGACTATACAGTTAAGATGATTGAAATGACCAAACTAACTACTTCTCAGTCTGGTGCTTGTCTGAAAAAATCATCCTTAGAGAACCGTAACCTACTGCAACTATGTGCTCCTTAAATTACAAGAAATCCTGATTCCTAGTCATGTATATAACTCAGGAAATGAATCATTATCCATATTCAGCATTTGAGACATCATTTTTTTTTTAAAGAGTAAGGGGGAAAGTGCACTCTCCAAACCCTTATCGTGAGTATTTTTAGGCATTATTAATTTTTTCCAGGCCTTAGGCCTAAAAGAACTGATTAGTGGAATGGCAAACTAAAATGTGTGCTTAGCCTTTAGTTATAGAGAAGTAGAATGAACCAAGTGAATTAAGACCTGTTTTCTGGTGTATCATGAAAACTAGCATTGAGAAGGAAATGTAGTTGTTTGGACTCGGCAACATTTTATTCTGGAGTATACTGTTATGCTCTAACTTGGTGTATTCCCATTAGCAGGGATCTAAAGAGTTGAATTTGTCATTATATATCCTTGGTAAAGTATTTATGTTTTTTGTAATGGATATGAGTAGGAAATCCCACCCTATCTCAGAAATGTACTTCATCTAAAATACACTCATGGAATACCATTGAAGTTAGGACCCTTTTGGTGACAGGTGATATTCTGGTAGCTTGGTCCCTTTGGGTGAAATATTTTCATTGGCAAAGGAAATGAGATTTGGTAATTACCCCTGGACCTCTATGAAGGCAGCAGAGGGAGGAGGCTACATCAGGCAATTGGCCATTGAGGTAAAAATTGCTGCCCACTCAGCAGACTTCCAAAGGAGTTACTGACCTCTGGTGTCTTCTTACTTTCTCCTAAATACTTGAAATGGGACAATATTATTGAGACTTTTCTTGTGGTTATAGAAACTTTGAACACATGTGATTGGCTTTACAACTGCTTAGGCAGATCTGAATCTGGCCCTCAGCCCTCTGGCTACCCTTTCTGCTTTTTTTTGTTCTCAGAGAAAAAGTGTCTGTACAGCAATTCTGAGAGATCTCCTTTTAGGAAATGGATACCTCAGCAGTTATTGGGTTCCTCAGTTGATGCCAGCTAAACAAAAATCACTATACCATTTCTTAAAAGAGTTGATCACAGATAGGAGGAAGAGCCTATCCATAGCTTGGCTTGTGAAACATTTAACTTTATTAGTTGAAGTAGCTGATGGAAGGTACAATGACAAGGTGAAATCATGGGTTGATTCAGAAGTTTCTTAAAATGTCTCATTTATTGTTGTTTGGTCATTTTTTAGTAATGTCCTACTCTTCACAACCCCATTTGGGGTTTCTTGTTAAAGATACTGGAGTGGTTTGGCATTTCCTTTTCCAGTTCATTTTAAAGATGAAGAAACTGAGGCAAACAGGGTTAAATGACTTGCCCAGGAGTTACACAATTAGTAACAGCCTCAGGCTAGATTTGTACTCAGGAAGACTGATCTTCCTGATTTCAGACTTGGTGCTCTAGTCATAGTGACATCTATAAGCCCTAAAACGTCTCATATTTTGATGCTTTAAGTATCACTCTCCCAGGAGAATATAATGGGAATTATAAATTACTTCTTCAGGTTTAAGTATTTGTCAATGGTACATTTTTGTGTCTTTTATGTTTTTAGTGTTTCTTTCGTACAGTAGAGATGAATATTTGTCCAATGCCTGATCTACCTTGTAAATTAAGTAACTTCTTCCCCTGTTTTGGAAAATAGTTTGTACGTGAGTGAAACTCAGCTTCAAGAGATTCTTCCCAGGACTTTAGGTGTGGTGTAGCCAGAAAATGCTTTAAAAAGCCTGTGTTTTGTTCTTTGAAGGTAGTACACCCAGGACTCAACTTAGTTCATTCATGTTAGTTTAGAAATAGGCTCCCCTTTTAAAGGAGAATGAAAATTCCCAGTACCCAATACATTTTGGTGTGTTACAATGGGAAAAAGAGGTGTTGTGGCTGCTGTTATTACCACCACCACCACCACCACCACCATCATCATCATCCTCATCATCATTATCATATCATCATCATTACCTTAGCTGCTGTACTGGCTAAATCACTACCCTCAACTTGCATTTGAAGTCATTGTCTGGTCTAAGTAGCGCAGCAAAGTCATTTCCTGATTACTTCTTTATTCTCTAGTGTCTTCCTGAAAGGCATAGTTAACCACAGCACCCTTATCAGTCCTCCTGTAGGAAAGTGCTATGCCAAAGCAGATTGGCTATTGAGTTAATTAATGAATCACTCTGTGCTCTCTTTGTCTCTCTTCTGTTTCAGTCTTTCTCCGTTTCTCTCTTTTTCTCTTCTCCTTCCCTTCCCCATCTCTCTCCATCTGTCAAATTAATTGGAAGTTTTTATACTTTCTTTTGGACTTGTAAAGAAGGAGGGAAAGGAATTCTCTTCTGCCTGTGATCTGGCAGCAATGGCAACTATAAGAACATGACAGTGAGAATTTGTGATGCTTATCTAGGTTAGGCTGAGATTGGTTCTCAAGTCCCTGACTGCATTTTTCACTTTTTTGTTTATTTCATAGAGCACAATTAACCTAATAGTGATTCTGAAAAGGATTTTGCTAGCCTTGGTGGCAACCTTTTGAGTTTGAGAGGTTAAGAGTTCCTGGGTCCAGGTGCCTGTTGTCCAAAAGGAGGTGATGTTCACAACACAACCGTTTCTCAGAGAAGATGCCCAATGTCAGGAAGAGAAGCTAAGCAAGCACAACTTGCTAGAAGATATGAAATTTGAGTGAATTACTTAGATAGTGCAACTAGCATTTCACTTTCATCCATGATTGGCATTTTCTGAACAATTCACTCAAAGATCACTGTTTGGGGAGATCCTATGTCCTACTTACCAGAGGTCTGAGAGTCTCTACATACTCAGTAAATAGAGAGAAAGCACAAGAGGATAGAGTCAATTCTATTGTAGTCTACTGAGTGGGTAGTTTCTCATGATGCAAGTAGCCAATCCTCTTTGGCAGAGTTGCCCTCCCTATCAAAGGGACCAAGGAACCAAACAGGAGCTCTGGTTACACATCCTTCAGCAAAACATCAGTGGACATGTGTTGCCAGAAAGGGCTAGGGTAATGGTTCAACTCCATGGGAAGTATCCCAGACAGAACACTTGTCACAAGAAGTAGTTAAGGTATAGGCAAAACTCTATGCATGTCCATTGGGATGGACTCTGCAGGTCCACCCTTATGTAGGTTTCACAGCATGTGCTCCAATCCAATGTCTCGCTAAATTAAGTAAATGAAAATTTCTTTTTTGTTGTTGTTGTTTTTTTGGAGGGCAATTGGGGTTAAGTAACTTGCCCAAGGTTACATGGCTAGTTTTCTTGTGTGGGTGTTAAATGTCTGAGGCCGAACTCGAGTCCTCCTGACTCTGGGGCCCATGCTTTACTCACTGCGCCATCTAGCTGCCCTAAACGAGGATTTCTTTAAGCATCCTCCTGTTGAGGGACAGCTAGGTGGCCCAGTGAATAGAGCATGGACCCTGGAGCCAGGAGAACCTGAGTTCAAATCCTACCTCAGACACTAGATACTTACTAGTTGTGTGACCTTGGGCAAGTCACTTAACCCTAAATGTCTTGCCTATCTCCCTCCAAAAAAAGAATCCTACTGTTATCTTCATTTTTTTCCTGTATGTACTTGTTTGCTGCTGATCATGAAGGAGAGTTATTGTGAATGTGCACATGTATTTGTCTTCAACCACACTAACACTTAGGATCATAACATTATCCATTTAAAGCTGAAAGAGATCTTAGGGAACAATTAGTCTCTGTTCCTCATTTTATAGGTGAGGAAACTAAGACAGTGAGTAGTTAAAGGCTTTGGCCAAGATTACATAACTTGTGTCTGAGATGGAATTGGAACCCACGTATTCCTGACATCCAGTCCAACATGCATCCCCATATACTAAGACTGCCTCAATAGAAATCTATTGGGGAAACACTTGAATGTTCATCTTTATTAGGAAAGCCTTCATTAATTCTCCAGCTCCTTTTACATTAAGCACCTGAACACACAATGGGGAGAGTAATATCAGATATTTTTAGTGAATGGAAATTTCTCCTGTGAGCTTTGTATTTTCATGTGGTCTTAAAGAAAGACATCAAATGCATGGGGATCAAGGGAGAGGGAAAAAGTTTCACATAAATTTTATGTGAATGCTTTAAAAAAATCTTCTCACCAAAATATAAAATGAGAAGCCCACAATTCCTTAAAGTACTACTGTTTCATTGACATTACTTTATTCTTTTATAATTTCATCATTTGGTTCACGACTAAATAGAAAGACAAGTTCATTTTTTAGTACCACAGGATAATTATTTACCAGAAGCATTTTTAACTTCTTTCTGTTAATATTGAATGGGACTAAGACTTATTCTGCTAGCTTTTGAATATATAACCAGTATGGTATTGTATTATAACCCCTGCCTGTTAAACTTATTCTCCATAAGAAACACACACAAACACACAAATTAAAAAGAAAAGAAAACAGTGCAAAAGCAAAATTTCCAATTCTGTTGAATAGGTTTTCATGCCCTCATTTTAAAAGGAAATGTAGAGAAAAAAGTTCATTTATCCTATGGAAACAGTCCACATAGTCTTTTTTATGCTTGTCAGGGGGGAAAACATAAGGATTCTAATTTCTCAGTTCTTATCCTTCCAGACCTGCTTAGAATGTTTAGCTCTTTTGACCACCTTCTCTCATTTTTTTGTGCTTTTTGTTGTGTTTGATTGTTTTCTGTCACGTCTGACTCTTTGTGACCCCATTTGGGGTTTTCTTGTTAATGATACTGGAGTGGTCAGCCATTTCCTTCACCAATTCATTTAACAGATAAGGAAACTGAGGCAAACAGGGTGAAATAATTTGCTTAGGGTGATGTAGCTAGTATATGTCAGACCAAATTTGAACTCAGGAAGATGAGTCTTTCTGACTCAAGGCCCAGGACTCTACCCACTGTACCACTTATCTATTGTTCTGTTGTTCTCTTCCTATCTGTCTTTCAGGTTCTTCTCCATGTCCAACCCACTGTGCATAGTTATATTGCAGAACTCTATTCTACCTCCTATATATTCTACCTATATATCCCCCACCCCTTTAGTGAACTCATAAGACCTAGTGGATTCAATCCCTATTCTGATTGCTCCCAGAGCTATGTATCCAGTTTTTACCCCTCTTCTAAATGTTAGTTCCACATCTGCCAACTGCCTGATAGATATTTACACTGAGATATCCCATGTATTTCTCACACTCAATATATCCAAAACAGAACTTTTTATCTTTCTCCTTTCCCTTTCTACATTCTAACTTTTAATTTTCTGTTGAAGGTTACATCACCCTTTTATTTACCTAGATTGCAACTTTGGCATCATCCTCTGTACTTCATACTCCCTCATCCATCATATATAAATTTTTCTCATATCTTATTGACTTCTATTTATTTGATATTTCTTATTACCATGAACTTCTTTACAATCACATAGTCAGTATCCTACTTCAGGACCTCCAAACCCTTTAACTGGACTATTGCAATAGCTTCCTCATCATTCTCCCTGCTCTATCCTCCAAAACTACAACTGATATATATATATACACACACACACACACACACACACACACACACACACACACACACATATATATATACATACATACATACATACATATTGGTTTTTGGAGGGGGAATGCAGGGCAATTGGGGGTGTGACTTGCCTAAGGTCACATGGCTAGTTTATGTGTCAAGTGTCTGAGCCTGGATTTGAACTCAGGTCCTCCTGACTCCAGGGCCGGTGCTCTATTCACTGTGCCATCTATCCACCCCAACAACTGATATTTCTTCTTTTTTCCTTTTTGGAGGGCAATTGGGGTTAAGTAACTTGCCCAAGGTCACACGTATAGTTTTTTTTGTGTTAAGTGTCTGAGGCTGGAACCGAACTCAGGTCCTCCCGACTCTGGGGCTGGTGCTTTACTCACTGTGCCACCTAGCCACCCCAGCAACTGATATTTCTATCAAATTCTTGTTGACTAATTTTATTAATTAAAACAATAATTATAAATATAACAAGTAGCCAGCTTCATTTAATTACTCAAAATAATATTGAATTTCTTATGAAACTTTGGTCACAAATTTATTACATTTACTGACAAAATCAATCCAAAATAAACAAAATTTGCCTTGTCACTTCAGAGGGTAGCTCAAGATAACTTGAAGCAAACTGACATATTTCAGTAAATTCTACCTGACTTAATCTAGTTTAAAGAGGGGACAATATTATATGCATTTACAGTATTGGTACATAAAACAATGATACAAAGTGACAAGCAAAATATTAATACATTTGGAAAACTCTTTATAGTTACAAAGTGCTTTATGTCCAATTTTAAAATTTAACTCTCAATAACCATATAAGAAACAGAACACATTCCATCAGCCCAATTTTACAGAAGAGAAAACAGAGGCTGTAAGAGATTCAAAAACTTATTCAAATTCACCTATGTACTAAGGAGGAAAGCTTCAGACTTGAGTCTATGTCTCCCGTGTTGATCCCAGTAAATTCCAGTGTGCTGCCCTCTATATTACTGGAAATGCCATATTACTTTTTCCTGTAGACTGAGACCATTATACCTTATACCAAGTTATGCTCCAAATATCCAAGATATTAAAGGTCACATTTTAGAGAAAAAAAAAATACCTATCAGATCTATGGATAGAAGAAAATTTCATGACCAAACAAGGGATTGATAAGGATTATAAAAAATATAATAAATAATTTTGATTAAATAAAATTAAAATTTTTTTTCACAAACAAATGTAATAAAAGTAAGAATAAGGGAAATAATTAACTTGGGTAAAAAATACCTTTGCAGCAAATTTCTCTAACAAACATTTCATTTGTAACATATGTAAAATAAAATTCAAATTTGTAAAAATTGGAATTATTCCCAATTGAAAAATGATTTAAAGATATGACCAAGCAGTTCTCAAAAAAGTAACCTCTATAATCAATAGTCATAGTAAAAAGTTCCAATTAATCAATTATTAGAAAAATGTAAATTAAGGCAAGTGTGAGTTTCCATCTCACACACATAAGATTAGAAAAGATAAAAAAAGAAATGAAAATACTAAATGGTGGAAAGGGAGAACAGGTACATTGTTGTATTCTTGGTGGACCTATAAATGGATATAATAATTCTGAAAATGAATTTGGAAGTACACACTAATCATTACCATAAAGTAAATCTCTTTTGATTCAGTTGTGCTATTAGGCTAATACCCCAAATCCCAAAAAGGATCAAGAGAAAAAAAAAAAACAGTCCTTTTGTGACTTAAAAATGTGGAACTAAGGGTATACCTATCAACAGGGAAAAGGCTGAGCAAAGTATGCATATGAATGTGATACCATTGAATTGAATACTATACTATTGAATTGAAATAAATGAGGAAATAGATGATTTCAACAATACATAGAAAGACTTTTATGAACTGATGCAGGGTAACACAAGCTCAGCCAGAAGAGTATTATATGACACTATTACAAAAACAAACAATTTTTACACAACAATAACACTAAAAAACTCTGAAAGCTCTAAGAGCAATAACTATCCATGATTCTGGAGAATGTATGATGAAACCTGCTATCTACTTTCTAAAAGAAAGGTGATACCTTGAGGGTGAAGAAAGAGACATATATTTTTCAATATGCTCACTAAGGTAATTTGTTTTGCATGATTATGTATTTTTGGTATAAGGAATTGTTTTAAAAAATATCTTTTCAGACAACTAGGTGGTATAATAATAGAGCACTAACAGAGCACCTACTGGAGTCAGGAGGACCTGAGTTCAAATTTGACCTCAGACACTTGACACTTACTAGCTGTGTAACCTTGAACAAGTCACACAACGCCAATTACCTTGCCTACCCCTGTGCAAAAAAAAAAAAATTCAAAGTGGGAGGGGTAGGAGGGGAATAGAAATACATTTCTGTTAACTAAAAAAAAGAAACAAATGGTTACTTGCTGAATGGTCTGCAGTTTATAAGGTTGAATTTATCACTTTTAATCAAAGAGTATGCTGATATTTATAGGAAACTTTTCAGTATAACCATGATTAAAGAAAAATGGCAACAAAACAAAAATAATGTAGCTTTTACCCTAAGTAAAGAAAATCATCAATAAAATACATCAAAGTATCCAGTTACACATTTGAACCTCATAATCCATCAAGGAAAAGGTCTTATGTTATGTGATTTTTGTGGCTGATGTAAATGACATATCATGACAGATGTTTCCCCCCGTTTCTGAATGTTTCTTATAAATTTTAAGGAACAAAGCAAAATATTAGTGGGGCATGGTTTCAGGCACAGGTAAATTGTTAACTCAAGCCTATAGTTACTTTCTTAAATGATTGACAGGTTTAATAATTGCAAAAAGAAGCTTCTGAAATGCACTATTTGCAAACATTTTTCTTTCTTTAAGAGAACAATTTAACATGAATACAGATCCTTGGGCTTTTCCTTTAATATCTCACATTGTTTTTTCCATGTAGCACTTGCCTTTTGGTTAGAATTCTTTAAAATTTCTATTAGAATTTGGTTTTATATGTAAATAATTGTTACTTTCCATCTCCTTCAAACTTCAGCAAATGGAAATTAAATGGCTTATCACCAATACACAGGAAAATGGCCATATTCATTTAGCTGATCATTAAGTCCACAAATATTTTAAGCACCTACTATGTGTAATGCATACAGAAGAGTAGTATTATTTAAGCTTTGTGACAAAGATTAAAAGAGGAAACATAGTGTTCGATAGAGTGTAAATGGAGAAATAGGGCAAATGAATGACTTGTTCTTTTTCCAGGAAGGGTAGTATTAATTTGAGCATGAAGGCAGGAGTGTGGGGAAGTTCTTTCTAGGTGACATGGCAGAAAGATAGATGGTAAGAATGGAACATAATTTGTCTGAGCCTGGTTAATTATGGTGAAATCTCAGCAATCAAGAAAGCAGGGGCACAGGGCAGAAGCCACAGAACCTAATCAGAGCTAAAGGGTATAGTGATCAAAACCTTGACTGAAGAGCCTAGTTCTCATAGACATTATGCATATGGTCATTTTGTGAGTCACCTAACCTTATCACTACCCTGTGCACCTCTCAAAGATGACCTATTTGTTTGTATTGGTGGAAAGCTCTTCCATGCTCTGAGTCTCTTTACAAATGAGACTATCAGTGAATCAAATGAAATAAATGATGCAATGAACTAAAAATGGAAAAATGAACAGGTATATAAATATATCAATAATATTGGTATTAAAATTCACAGACAATCTGAAAAATAAGGGAACATAATAACATTTAAAATTCTCTGAATAATCACCAATCATATTTTTGTCATAATCTTTATGATCAAAGCCTTTGATATATGAGGTGTACCAGTTCAACAATCATGATATTCAATGGCATAGAACCATTCTGCCAATGATTGTGGCAGAATAATTTGTGAGATACAATTTTACTGAAAATTAATAATTTGTGAGATGCAATTTTACTGAAAATTATGGGAGACTTAGTTTTTGGTACCAAGTTTACAGATACAACTAATGTAGAGATTCTTGATTTGAAAAACATAAATTCTAAGCCATATGTCTTTAGCCTTTAAAATGCTCATTCAGAGCAAATTATATACTTTTGAAATTTTTTTATGGGTCCTGCCTGGTATGGTACAATTTAATGTATTTCAAGTAATATATTTTCTTTCATATTATGGAACTAAATATCCTATGTATAACCCTATATGGGTCATACTCTAACTCTGAGAGTTCCTTAATATGGGAATTAACAGGAGCACAGCATCCACTAAACTAAGAGACACAGAGCATTACAAATGACTCTCATGGACAAGAATGCTTTTGTGTATTAGATTCCAATGCTGTATGTCATTTTGGCCTCCTCTGAGAGGAACATGTATCACAAGTGCTCTCTGGCTACCTTCTTGATAGAGTGGACCAACCCTCATAGCATACAGACTGAGAAAATACTCAGGTTTTTCAGAGCAGCACAGTCATGACACATATGAGAATCACAGCTGGATCTGTTCCTTACTTATCTTCCTTTTGTAGCTCTCCTGTTTAAATATTGTGATTGCTGGAAGCACCGCCTGGATGAACACCCATACTTAGATTTATAGGACCTTTGATCTAGAGCTGGAAGGGACCTCAGGTTGCAGTCACGCAGGTAATATATATCAGAGGTGTTCCTTGAACCCAGAGTCTACTTCTTGCTACCCTCATGGCTGCATTCCCTTCCTACTTTGATAGCATTATGCATGATGACCCCAATGCTCCCAGGATATAATGTGGAGGACATACTTTTTAATGAGTAAGGTGGGCATTTTGGAAAGTTGGTAATGTGAAAATTTCACATGCTTCTCAGCATAGAGAAAACATTTCTTTGGCAAATCTGCGACTTCCCTTATGTTATGGGAATGGAAATCTGAACATCTTCCCTGCCCTTTGGCTAGGCTTAAGTAACTCTGAGAACCTTCCATGATTTGAAAATATACTCTGCCCCCTAATAACTCACATGGAGCCTGGGCAGGAGGCTTGTTTTTCAGGAATGCCCACACCTTGTTACTTTGTGATTGGGCAGTGGGTCAAGATGGTTGTGACATTCTCTGATCCAGGAGAAAGCTATATATAACCTGATGTGAGCTTTTGCTTTGAGGCTCACTTTGAGAATAGTTGTGTGATTTGACCAGATGATACTCTGGGCAGCTGTTGACTCCCCCCCCCACCCAACTTTGAAAACCCAGATGTTGGTGCTTCCCTCTCTGGTAACTGACTAGGTATGGATGTAATTGTCAGACAGTTGGGAGCCTATCTGCTGATGTTTCTCTGTCTTTGTTGTCTGCTTGTAACTTGTTTATATTCTCTTAAGTTTGGGGTGCTGACCTTTTCCCCCTGAACTAAGTAAATGACATATGTTTGATTAAAGCAAGATTGTTGACCCGTTTTGAGTTGCTTTCCTTTAGAAAAGCAGATCTAAAAACCTGTGTTGGCAGCCACCCTGGGTATGCTAAGGTGGTTGCTGCTATGCCTTTGAACAGTTATTCCCCTTTTGGATAGAGTTTGTAAGCTATCCATGTCCTCTTATTTGGGGGCAGTTCTTATCCATAAATTCCAAAGAGTATTCAAAATGCTATACTTATTCCTTTGGGTCTCCTAAAGTCTCAGGCAAGCCATTGAAACACTTGAAGTTCCCATCTCTTTTCTATTTCTAATGTAACCCATTCTCTGTTTTCCGTAATCATACAAATTTCTTAGCAATTTATTTATGGCACTTCTAGAGTTCAAGTTACCACTGGAAGAATAATGCAATCTACATACAGTCAGTCTTTAACATTAGCTTTAAACCTTAGCTTTTAATATTTTTAACATTAGTCTTTAGACAAAAGAAACATGAGATGTACAAATTTTCACATGGACTATTTCTGCCCAACCTGTAGTGGAACATTCCAAGCTTGTATTGATCTGATTAGTCACAGATCGACATACTATAATTTAATCTAGTCTAATGATGACATTTTGGTCTTCAAGAATGAAGGACAGGGGTGGCTAGGTGGCGCAGTGAGTAGAACACTGGAAGGAGGACCTGAGTTCAAATCCGGCCTCAGACACTTAACACAAAAACTAGCTGTGTGACCTTGGGCAAGTCACTTAACCCCAACTGCCCTCTAAAAAGCAAAAAAAAAAAAGAATGAAGGACAACAACCAATCAACTTTAACATTAGCATGTTTAATTTTAGTGATTGCAAGCATTCACATAATTTTATTAGTAACTTCATTTTCATGTTGGCAACCAAGAACATTCCCACTTATATTCAGTAGAGAAAAAAAATGAGAGGTATGATGTGTGCAGGTTTGTGGAGTGACTGGTATCCTATTAGGTACTTCAGTGGTCTTGTTCACCCTTCCTTGTAAAAAATTCCCCATGCATTTGTTGCATATTTTCATTTTCTTGAAAACCCAAGTTTTGTGTTGTGATTATGCTCCTATAGCATAATGCAAGTCCTTTGGGGTCTAAACCTATGTGTTCAAAGTCACTGATAGGGTTTATTGAGAAAATAAAGGTGTTAGATAAACTTTTTGCCCCAATGTCTGCAAGCTGCTATTTGCTGTGAGTTTGGTGTTAACGAATCAATGATTTGTTATACAGTACAATTCCCTCACACAGTTACCCAACATAGTGGAAGATACAAATCAGATTTAAAAAGTTTTGGTTTTAAGAATTTTGTTTGCTCTACAGTTTTCAAAGTACTATAGATTTCATGTATTATGAAAAGTGAATATTGTCTGAAATAGTTTGTTTTTTATTGAGATGCTAGCACAAAAGATCAGTATGCTAGGAAACTAATAAGAAAAAATGTTCTTCATGTTAACAGTTTTATTTTTGGGCACTGCATTTTATGAGTTATTTCATGGTTACTGTGTTAGGACATATTATCAGAAGCAATCTTTTGTTATAAAGAATAAAATGCAGAAAATTTTTAGCAAACTGGAAAAAGATTACAATTTTTGGTGGTCATGGGACCCTAACCTCTATTTCCCATAGGTTCAACATATAAATGTTTGTGTTTTTGCCTTTCATGCCATTTTCTAGGAATGCTACCCCTGTGAAAATTGAGGAATGACTTTATATCTGTAATGTATCTTTCTACTGTTCTTTGAGTTATTTTATAATTTTTATTCTTTTTGATATTCTTGAGTGATCTACAACTATACTGGTGTTAAATAGATGCATTTTTGGGGGCAGTCCTCCCCCAACTCTGGGCATTTTGGTAACATTAAAATCACTCTACCATTTTCAAAATGTAATCCAGACCAATTTCCTCCTAATATTAAATTCAGGGTGTATCTCATGGTCCATGCTATCTCCAAAAAAAAAAAAAGAAAAGGAAAAAGAAAAATCCATGGGAATAATAATTATGCTTTGATTAATAGAAAATCACTTATCTGACAAACTCAGCTATCTAGAATAAAGTCAAGAACTAAGGATGAAAACAGGCTTCTCAGAAACCAAAACAGATGTCAAAAAGTCTATGCACTAAAGGACAGATATATTATCCACTGGAAGAGGGTGACTTGGGCTGGAACACATTTACTCTTATTATTGATATAATTCTAATAAAGTTTTTATCATCTTATGGCATATTAGAAGCTTCAAATGAAAGGGTAAGGGAGGGGAATGTGGGAAATGATGAATTTAGGAAGGAGAATATTCACAGCTGAACCCTGAGACCATGGACTGAGGTCTCCGCACTCCCTAAAGGTGCAGGGACTGTTTTTCATTTGTTCCTTGCATTTCCAGTGCCTTGCACCTAGGAGTTCCTCAAATAAATGCTTTTTGAATTGGAATGCATTGAGTGCTGGTCCCTCTGTGTTCGCTCCTTCCGGCCCCTGCTGGGCCTCTGAGATTCTCAGCATGTATTAAAGGAGCTTCCGCTGTCCTTTGCCTTTCTCCTCCCAAAAGCTCTGGAGCATGAACTGCATTAGAGACCAAGGAAATAAATCTCAATTGAGTCTAGGTCTTGGCTAGGACTTTGAGAGCTATTTAGATTAGGCTGCTGGAGGCAGACACATTGATAACAGCTGGGAATGACAATTGACAGGGAGGAAGAAAAGACAGAAAAGTATAAATGGCATCTCCACTATCTGAAAAAAGAAGAGCCATGGTCCCTAGAATTATAGACTCCTCATGAAAGTTAAAAAAAAAAAAAACGAAAAACTTTTTAACATCTTACAAACCAGCATGCAGCAAGATTACAAAGACTTTTTACACAAAGTAATAGGGACATTATGTACATGATATAAAATTAGGAATAAAGAAAGCAGCAAAGGAGATACTGTCACATAAAATGAAATCATTTTTCAAACTGGGAAACAGCTTGTTCACCTATACCTAAACACTTAAGTGTTCAGCTCTCCTTCCTCTTGTTTTCTTTCCTGTGGAAAACAAATTGCTTGTTGTTGTCCATTGATTACCACATTTAAACCTTTTAATTGCATTGTTTCTAAAGTAAACAGAAATACAAACTACCAGGGTGACATAGAAGGCAATAACTGGCCAGATGGGAAAGAATCTATTTATATTTAAGATATTGACACAATATACCCTTAAATGTATACAGGAAGTTGTTAAGGAAGAAAAAAAGTAATGCTGTATTAGGAGTTTAAAGTTTCACTTACAAAGAGTTTGAGGTTTTGGGCTTCATGATAGAAAGGTTTTAATACCTCCAAGTTCCTCACCAAGTCTGGTAGCTGCTAGCAGGTGTTTACTTGCTCAGTAATCAGGTAGTCAGATTCCCTGGACAATGGATTTAGAGCTGGAAAGGACTTTAGAGGTCATTTAGAAAAAAACCTCATTTTATAGGTGGGGAACGGAAGCCCAGAGAGGTCATTTTACTTGTTTAGTTCAGTAAACACTTGAGTTGAGATTTAAACTTAGATTGCTTCCACATGTAGCTCTCTAACTATTTCAACACAGTTTAGACTTACTTCAAGTTGAGGAACAAAGAAATCAGGGATGTTCCATGGAATATAGTCACTTGAACTTTCTATATAATGAAATAGTTTGTTTAGACACCACCACATGCTATTTTATTGCACTTTAATATATTCTCAAATACAGTACTGGGAGGCAAGCAAACAAGCAGAAAAACCTACATCCATCCATCCTGGCATTTTGTTTCTAAATTCATTACTATCAGGGTCCATCCTACTAAATGATGCTTATCCTGACTTCTACTGACCTACATGCACCTACATTCCTCCCCCATTTTACTAGTAAAAAAATGTCTCCTTCTCACTAAAAGTTCTCACTCAATTGGATTTTATGTTTCTTTTGGTTTAAGTTCTTTCTCTAGCCAAGCATGTAAAAATGCCAGAATTGCTATGCTTTCTCTCTTTTTCTGTTGGTTGTGGACTTTAAGGTCACACATAATACTAAAAACAATTATATCTGTCCCAGCTATTTCTATTTTAGCTCATCAGGACTTCTTTCTGTGAATGATACAAACTGGCTTTTATTTATTTAGTTAGTTACTTTTTTTTTAAAGCAATTGAGGTTAAGTAACTTGCTCAAGGTTACAGGGCCAGTTTTTTTTTGTGTGGGTGTTAAGTATCTGAGGCTGGAACCAATCCCTTATCCTCCCGACTCTGAGCGCTCTTACTCACTGCGCCACCTAGCTGCCCCTAAACTTTTTTTTTCTTTTGCCTTTTGGAGGGCAATTGGGGTTAAGTAACTTGCCCAAGGTCACACGGCTAGTTTTTTTTGTGTGGGCATTGTGTTAAACTGGCTTTTAAAGGGAGAATTTTTTTTGTTTTGTGAAGAAAAAAAAATATATATATATATTTTAGCCAGATAGATTATTTCACATTGCTTAATTGTATTTTAGGTAAAAAAAAATACTGGAAAGCTAGTAGGCTTCCTGAAAGTTACATAAAAATCAATTTGAGGTGTTGATTCCTGGATATCACACCATTATTCTCCATTCACTGAGCCTTTCCAGGCTACAGACAGCAATAAGAGGATTCCCTTCTGTCTTGTGTTTCTACTATGGAATAATTTCTGATGTGCTGAATGATATTTGAAATGATTTATATATGTGTTTAGAATCTACACTTGCAAGTGTATGCAAGTTAATTGGTAGTTTCAGTGAAAATGGCAAAACTGTGAAATGGTGGCTAACCGCATATCTTCTTCTGAAGTGCTCCCTGATTTAATAAAAGCTGCTGGTATCAGTTTTCTCACTTTGAATAGTCTGATTGCCAAATTGGAGGTCTACACCTCCAATTGTGTGCTGACCTCATTGTTGTTTGCCTGTGAAACCTGGACAGTCTATCTGTGCCATGCCAGGAAACTGAATTGCTCCCATTTGAATTGTCTCAGGAAGATTCTGAGGATCACCTGGCAGGATAAGGTACCAGACACCGAGGTCCTTACTGGAACTAAACTGCCAACAAAGCATTCAAATTCTGCTTCGGAGAGTGCAACTCTGATGGGCTGGCTACATTGTTTGAATCCAAAATATATGCTTGCCAAAAAGACCATTTTATGCAGAAGTCACACAGGGCAAGCATTCACAGGGTGGTCAGAAGAAATGATAGATACAAGGACACTCTCAAGGTCTCTCTCAAAAACTTTGGAATTGAGAGTGTGACATAGGAGACACTGGCATAGGGCCACTCAACATGGTGTGCCCACATCAGAGAAGGTGCTGTCCTTTGGAAGCAAAGCAGAATTGAAACAACTGAAAGGAAACACAGGATGTACTAATTTGGAGAATCCACCCCAAATATTCACACAGACTATTTGTGTCCAACCTGTGGTACAGTATTCTGAGCTCTTATTGGTTAGATCAGCCACAGTGAAACTTGACTTCAGAATAGTGAGGCCATTTTGGTCCTCTTCCAGAACGAAGGCCAAACATTCTTATTGGTACTAATAAACCTCAATGTCAATAATGCTCAGTATGAGTTTTCTTCTAATCTACTAATTAATATGGATTGATAACATCATCTTTGGAATATGAAATAATCCTATAGAAATATCAGATAAATTTGTCCTTAATATTGTGTGGAATATGATATAGCATAGCATGTTCTCCCCTGCCCCCTCATCCCATTTAATTATAGTATGGCCCTGATTCCAGGGTACTCAGATTAACTAACTATACTTGTCAATGAATATGGGAAAGGCCTATTCCTTCAATATATTTTTAGCAGAATGGAAAAGTAATGATAACTATATACTAGGAGTATATTCGATTCTATCTTGTCCAATAAATGGAAAATATTTTTAAATGTTTCTTTTGCTCGTGTTTTCAATGATTTCACAATTTCACAGCCTCAAAATCTCATCCATTGCCCAGGGTTAAGTGAAAAGAGTATCCCTTTCTTATGGAAAATGGTGGTATTTTAGCTTATCTAGTTGATCTGTATTATTTGGAAATATTAAGTCATCTCTCCTCTGGAAAGCCCTGTCAATTAAATAGAAGATATTTTCTTAACTTTATAAATGAAACTGGGAAACGTGAGACACATAGATTAACACAAGTCATGCAGCCGTTCAATGATGTAGAAAGAAAGAAATAGAATTCAATTACTTAAGGTACAATTCTGTAAATTTTCTGTGTATTTCAAAATCTCCCTTACAAACAGGATAATACTATTTTATATGTATCTTTTGCTGAATAGTACACAGCTCCAGACCTCTCAAAAAACAGGATAGTCCTTCTTACAAACATTGTCCTTTGGAATAGGGTAAAGTAGGCTGAAATCTGTTTTGGCAAAGTTGAGGATCTCATAAGGTAGGGAAAGAGAATGGAAAAAGTAATATGCAAACACAGTCATTATGACCTCTATGAGTCTTTTCCTAACTAGCCCAAACATCCATAACTGATTTAGTTGAAATGTATATGTCATAGATTCAAGGTCTTTATCCACACCTGTGACCTTCCTTTGGACACAGTCTATTTTCTTACTGTCCTTCTGAAACACTGGAGCCCAGAAGTAAACATGATATTCTAGATGTGGTTCAACCAAGATGAAGTACAAAGGGACTACTACCTTCTTCTTCCTGGTAGATGTGCTTTTCTTAAATCAGGCCAAGGTTATGCTAGTTATTTTGGCAGTCATATCTTACTGCTCATCCAGGAACAGCTTGCAGCCCACTAATCTCCGAAAAATACTTCATAGCAGAAATTATTTAGCTAGTTGTTTCTCATCAGTAATTAGCTATAAAGGACATATGAAGAAAGATACTATCTGTATTCAGAGAAAGAACTGATAAATAGAAGAATGCATAGAATAATTTTATATACAAATATACACACGTGTGTGTGTGTGTGTGTGTGTGTGTGTGTAATGGTAGCCATCTCTAGGGAGGGAGGGGAGAAGGAAGAAAAAAAGGAAAAATGAAGAAAAATAAATTTATATAACTATTTCATATTTAAAAGGAATAGCAAGTTGTACATAATAGATTTGCAGTTTCATGTAGTGTTCTTTTTATTATATTCTTTTATAGAAATTCTTTCTTTAGTCCATACATTAAAAATAAAATAAATACAAATATGAAAAAAATTTGGATAGTTAGCAGTACCTCCTTTCCAGAGCTGTTGTGAGTTAATAAGAAAATACATATATGATCCTTTTCTAACCTTAGTGTTATATTAATTTTAGCTACCACCACCACCACTACTACTACTACTACTACTACTACTACTACTACTACTACTACTACTGCTACTACTACTACTACTTCTTAAAACTACTACTTACTACTATTGAGTATGATTATTACTACTACTACTATTTGCACTACTGATGATGTAGATATTTTAACTTAAGTTCAAGACTTTACATTTATCCCTACCAATAGAATTTATCAGCTTTCATGGTGCCTATTTTTGTAACCCTACTACTTAGCACAGTGCCTGGCACAGGAGGTTCTTAATAGATGTTTATTGTTTGATTGATGAATATATTCCATCCAATGATGTATTTTGTTAAAATATTATTGGATTGTGACTATTATACAAGGCAGTAGCTATCTTACCTTTGTATCAATTGCTAAATTTGATAAGCATGTAAGCTATATCTTGTTTTTCATTAGAAATGTTAAATATCAAAGGACCAACAATATATTTCTAGGCAATTCTATTCCTTCATTGCATATGCTTGTTTTTTTTTAATTGGGCCATTCAATCAATTCTGAATCCAACTACTTTTGCTATTGTCTAGGTCACATCACTACCAAGTTTTCTGCAAGAATAGCATAAGAAACTTTATCAAATATTTGGCTAAATTCTAGGAAAAGTATACCTAAAGCATTTCTCTTGATGTACCAGTTTGGCAAGACTATATAAAAAAGCAAAAACAAAATAAACTTAGTCTGCAATGCTCTATTATTATCATTGAAATCATAGTGCTTCTTTCAGATCACAGGTTCCTTTCTGAGATGACCATTCCAGGTATGAGGGACAGTCAGTGAAAATGCATAAAACTGTTGTATGGGATGTCTTGACTAAGGGTCAACAAACAAGAGAATGAATATGAATCAAAGAGTAAGTACAGAGTAGTAAAGTATAAGAAACTTGGGAATATCTGGGTTATGAAGGGCTTTAAGTTCTTGAGAATTTTATATCATATCTTGAAAATATTGGAAAGCTACGGGAATTGTATGTGTGTGTGTTTCTGTGTGTTACAAAGTCAAACCTGTGTTATAGGAGAATCACTTTGGCAGCTGAGTGGATGAAGTATTAGAATGTAGAGAGACTGAAGGAAGTGAGACCAATCAGAAATCTTCTGTAAGTGTGCAAGTATGAGAGGATGTGTCTATAGTGACTGCCTGTTTTGATAGAAGTAAACATAAAACAAGTAATATTGTGAAAGTAGAAATGACAAAATTTAGCCAGGCACTTGGATATGTGTAGCGACTGAGAGGAGTCAAAGATAAAACTGTGGTTTTTTGTATAGGTGACTGGAAGGATGGTGGTATTCTTGACAATAAAAGGAAACTTGAAAAGAGGGAAGAATTGGTGGTGGAAAATATGGAGTTGATTTTTCACATACTGAGTTTGAAATATCTGGGGCAGTCAGTTAAAAATGTCCAAAATCCAGTTAGCAATATGGAATTGGAGCTCAGGCAAGATATCAGGGCTAGATATATGAATCTGGGAATTATGAACATAAAATCAGACTCAGGGGAACTAATGAGATTGCCAAGTGGCATAATAAAGAGCAAAAAGAGAAAAGTGTCAAGGATGGTTATTTGGCTTGACCTGGGAGAATAATAGTAAAGGAATCTAGGAACCAGAAAAAGAGAGGAGTGGGTATCTAGAAAGAGAATCCTGTGAAATGCTGAATATGGTTAAACAAACAAACAAACAAAAAGATGGGGACTGAGAAAGGGTTATTTGATTTAGGAATTATGAACTCATTAGTAATTTTGGAGAGAGCAGTTTCTGTTGAAAGATGAAGCTATATTGCAGAGAATTTGGAAGTGAATGAGAGGAGAGGAAATGGAAGCACCTGGTGTAGACAGCTTTAAGTTTAGCAGAGAAGAGAGAGAGAGCTTTATAGCTCTCAAGGATAGTGGGATCACAAATGGATTGTTCATAAGTGTACTGTAATGCCAAGGAAAGGCAACTTCCCACGGTTCAAAATACCAGCATAGGTGCTCTCTATTTTATTCAGTGACAAACCAAGAACAGAGAAGATCAAAACATGCCACCATTCAAAATACAGCATTTACTAAGTGTGATTAAATAATCTCCAAGTACTACCCCACCCCAGGACCTTCCAATCATTCAATCAATTACAAAGTCCCTGTTCTAAATACTACTCCACCCCTAGGCTATACCTTCATTTAGTCCACCACAAAACCCCTCTTCTCAAATGGAGATTAGTTTCCAAACATAAGCAAACTACATTCATTTGTTCAACCACAGAACACAAAAAGTCAAAAGTTCCCCACCCCTGGATCACAATTGATCCTCCCCCAGAGTTACATCAAGTTTAAGCATAGCACTTAATACCCAAATGGAGGTCTTTTCTTCATCTAGACATGAGGCAAGTTCTCAGCAATCTTAGTTCCTGGGGAGACAAGGCTTAGCAAGGCCACAAGATACATCACCAGTCTCTTCATTAATTCATCCTCTGTCTGTAGAACAGTCCTAGAACCCCTGAAAACATTAGCAAAACCCTCTCCCAGGATTTCTGTAAACATACAACAAGAAAATCCTTCTTCAGGGCTTCTGAACCAACAGAAAGGTTCCCAGACCCATGCAACAACAGCACTGCCCTTCACCAGTGGACAGTATTCACTCTGTCTGCAGGACAGTCTCCAGACCCCTGCAACAACAGCACTGTCCTTTGCCAGTGGACAGCATTCACTCTCTGTCTGCAGGACAGTCTCAGGGCTTCTTAGCCAACAGCCAGGTTCCAGGACTTCTTCAACAAAAGGACTGTCTTTCACCAGTGGACAAATCTGGCAAAACAACATCAAAACAGACAGACAAAGTACCAGCAAAACAGCCATGTCTCCTCAGTCCTTGGCAGCTCAGGGGGCAGGTCTCAAAAGTCCAGGGAGATTCAAAGTGGCCCCAGCAATTCTCTCAGTCTCTCTCTCTGCCTCCATGAGGGTGCTGCTTCCAAAAAGTTCTTCTGTCTCTCTCTTGTCTCTCCAAATCTACGTCACCGGCTCCTCCCAGTTCAGGACTTTCTTTTCACATCAACAAGTCCATCCCACAGGTGGGATTAACAAGCTCTGGGTTTTAACACAATCAATTTGAAAAACCAAGCCAATACAGGGGAATCTTTAAATGCCATTACTATCACAATAAGATTGAAGGAGACATGGGAAATGGAGGTATTTATAAGTATCAGGGAAGAAGTTTATAGGTAGAGAATAGAGATGAGACAGAAAACGAGATATTGGGGCAATTTGCTTAACAAAACAGATAGTTATGTGATTGAAGATTCAAGTAGAGAGGTTTACTTTAGCAAGGAAAACAGTCACCTGTTCATGTGAGATAGGAATGAGAGAAGAATTAGTGGAGATTTCTGAATAAAGTGAGTTGAGGAGGGGATAAGAAGAATCCTTGGCAAGTAACCTCTCTTTTCTGTGTATATTTTATTTTATTTTAAAGCAATTGGGGTTAAGTAAGTTGCTCAGATTACACAGCCAGTTATTTTGTGTGGGTGCCAAGTATCTGAGGCCAGAACCAATTCCAGGTCTCCCGATGCTGAGGCGCTCTTACTTGCTGTGCCACCTGGCTGCCCCCTGTGTATATTTTATTATAAAATATTAAAATAAAAATATTTTTTATTTTGTTTTGTTTTTTTCTTTCCCCTTTCCTTCCCTTTCCTTCCCTTTCCTTCCCTTCCCTTGTCCTTTCCTTTGTTCTTCCCTTCCTTTCTCCCTTTCTTCCTCCCTCTCTCCTTTTCCCCCCTTCTTTCCTTCCTTCCTACATTGCAAGCCCCCCTGATAAGAATGCTGGGGCAAGAGTTGCCAGGAGAGGAGTGAGGAGAGATGCAAAGATTTTGAATTGCTCCTGTGGTTAGGCTAGTTAACTAATTAAGAAAGTGTGAAAAGATGGCCTTACTATATTTAAGACTCAGTTGAAAGAATCTAACACACATTTTAGATAAACCCATTCAGCCTGGTTTTATAGTTTTATCCAGCTACTTTGTTCAGCAGTACATAAATATAGGGGGCATGGGGGCATGTGATAGGAGTGATGCAAGGCTGGAGTTGGGCAAAGCATGATTGCAGGAAAGACAAATGGCGAGGGATTTAAGTGTAAGGAATGGTGGAGAATTGAAGTGATTTGCTAAAATGACAAAGTAGGGAAAAGAGGTGAGTTTAGTCAATGCATGAGTAATGGCCTGGGGAAGAACTGAGTGATGGAGGGATTGGAAGTCACAGTGAAGATGAAGAGAGTCAGGGTACAAATGTAGGGAAAAATAGAATAATAAAATAATATGATCAGATAAACTAATTTCAGAATTCCTGAACATAAATTACAAAATATCTTTCTTTTAATTCAAATGTCTGTTTTATATTTGTGCAGTTTTCCTTTTTTCTTCTCTCCATCCTCCAACCCACCACATTGGTCCTAGTATTAAAAAATATAGGTTCTTCATTAGGACAGACTAAGAATTTCACTTTCATTGTATATTTACCTCAGATCAGGCCTTAGATAGCCTAAGAGAGTTTAAAAACTACTCCTCTGTACTGTGGCATTATTAAAAATTTAAATATAACAGAACTTTTATTATTTGAGTTCATTAAAACCCACACAAGCCCCAAAGTCTAATGATGCCTTCAATTGGAATGTAGTAAAACATTAGGTAAAGGCATTGCATATACACAAGGAATATTTTTGAATAATATTATCCCAACCAGTCCTTGAAGATCAAATAGAGATTAGTTCCTAAATTCACATTTGTATTTAGTCTTTTTTGGCAAATTTCATTGAAAGCCTTTCCTCCTCAAGATCTCAGGAATAATCTCTGTTATATAACAGTAATGATATATGTGCTCATTTCTTTGACGTCACGTAATACCTAACAAGAGTGAGCATAATGTCCTGTAATTATGTCAATTTGTCCCTTGGGTGGAATGAAGTTGCTCCAAGATCTTTGGGGATAGCTTTACGCCAATTTCCTCAGGACTGCTTGGCCATTCTTTTCATAGAAAGGATGTTACTTTATGAATGGCACAGAAAAAGACAGTGTCAAAAACCATTTAAAATTAAATTTCCTTGGTTTTCTTTCACTTGGACTCTCTTACAAGTTGACTGGGTGCATTTATGTTCTCTGACCTTGTCTGAAATCATCTTAGCATGCAGCAAACATTTCAGTGTAAATCAGTCCCTCAGACTTTTCTTGGAACAGTGAAACATGGCTTACTTCTCTCTGTTAACTTTATATTTCTTAAAAAAAAAAAAGAAACAACAATTCTTTCTGTTACTCTGAGGCTAAAAAACAAAGAAAAAAATAAATCTCTACCATGATTTTAAGCTCAAAGTGTAACCAACAATTCATTGTCTTGGTAATCAAATGTCTTGGAAATATGTATCCCCCAACCTCTGATACATAAAATGCAAAATTGATCACCAATGACTCAGAAACTGAAGTAGGAAAAAACGCAAGGCTAACTAATAATAACAACAGAGGGAAAACTTAAGTTTGCATTTCATTCTTCATTGAACCAACTCTCTCAGTTTTGCAACTTATGATTCTTAAAATCTTTAGCCTCCCATAGTACAAATATTTCTTAATATACTAGACCTTTCCTAATGATACACCTACTCCATTAGTCTTCTTCCCATTCCCTATGGAATTTAGCTTGTATTTATTTTGAATATATTTTGCATTTACTTATCTGTATATGCATTGCTTTCTCCAAGTAGAATGAAGCTCCTTGAGGGTGGGGACTGATTTATTTTTGTTTTATATATCCAGTATAATGGGGTGAACATTAGATGAATCCCTCTCCATCTCATGAACTTTCCAGAGAGCAGGAATGACAGCTTATTATAAATAACATCTCAAAAAAGTACATAATTAAATTAATCTTTGACTTTTGTTCCATGAAGGAAACTCCAGGGGAGACAAAAAGAGAAGAAACTAGTGAAATGAGTCTGAATATTTTCTATAAAACCTTCTCTTTATGTGAGATGGATATTTGCAAATTTCAAGTGAAGCCTTCAGACCACTGTGATAGGATCCTCAGTACCACAAAGATAAGCTCAGACTTGGAGGTTGATGAGGTGTTTAACAGAGGAATAGTGGGATATCCCCTTGTTTGATGGGAAATGTCTGCCCTTAGAACCCAATTCAGGAAATGGATAATATTTTTTTGAACTAAATGACTAATCTACCCAGAGGTTACCTCTAAAAGAGCCATATTTACCTTAAGCAGAAAGACTGAGACAGATAGACAGTGCATTTATTAAGTTTTTACTGTGTGCCAGGCTCTGTGTTAAGCACTGGGAAATATAGATAAAACAAACTAGAAAATCTATGCCATCAAGTCAAGTCCATGATCATTTACTAAGTACCTACTTAAGCATTTTGAGAAGTGCTGCTATAGGAAGAAAGGCAAAAATATTCTTCAAGCATCTGACATAATAATAGGAGAAGACGATATATAAAGGGGAGATAGAAAGGAGGAGAGTGGGGTGAGTGGGAGGTACATTACATTTTAGCATGGTTTTAGCCATCAAGGAAGTGCAGGTAGGGGCCTGGAAATGAGCAATACAAAATGAGTTAACTTGTCAAAGCTCATGGTGGCTTTAGGTGCTGCACCACATTGTCAGGCAAGAAGGGAATGGAGATGATGGTCCACAAAGAATACAGATAGCATGACTAGACATATTAAGGATTTGTTCAAGGCAAACTAGGTAATTGAGTTTCCCAAGATAATATACCCTCAGGAAACAAGAAGTTTTCTTTAATTTCGCTCATTGCAACCATTCTCGTACCATTTAATTTCTGGGTTGTCATGACATCATTCTGTCTGACTTGGAATTCTAATTGGTTCTGAATTACTTCTATGACCAGTACTAATTTGTTTGACTAGGACCTATACTAGAGCTATACACCCCTATTCCAATTCCTCACTAACTTCTCTGCTTCCATACCAAATAATACTGACATTAATTTGTGAGATTTCATTTTAGTCTCAGGTCCTCTTCAACTTCATCACCTGAAACTTTCTCTGCCCCTTCCACAGCAAAAGTACTTGATCAACGTAAGATATTGTGAGACCAAATTAAATGCAAAAAAATTGCTGTTGCTATGAAAAGGGTTCTTTTTATTGCACATTTTATCATCCATTACATTTCTTTCTCATGTCAACACATGAAAAGAAAATATATGGACTATTTTCCTTCATTAAAATATTCTCTTTTGTGGGTGAGGGGACTGCTGTGTTTGTGTGGAGGATGAAGAACATCTATGGAGATGTTATGAGAATTATACAGTTCACAACTTTGCATCATTCTTTATTTTCAAAGTGATTGTTAATGGTTTAGAAAAATAAATTCCAACCACTCTGTAACAAATATTTATAAGATACAATATGGTATGGGTGATAGAGCCAGTCAGGTAGACCTGGGCTCAAGACCCACATTTGGTACATATCATTTCTGTCATTATTGGACAAATCATTTCTTAATATTCTAAACAACTTTTGAAGACTAAGTTTTAGAGAAAGTATGAACTTACATTTATAGAAAAAATTCACTCACCTTGAATTTTCCCAGAGTCAGTTGGTATAGTCAATAGAGTGCTGGGCCTGATGTCAGAAAGATCCGAGTTCAAATATGGCATCAGAAACTTACTAGCTGTGTGACCCTGAACAAGGCCCTTAACCTTTGTCTGTTTCCTCAACTGAAAATGTGGATAATAATAGCATGACCTCCCAGGGATGTGATGAGCATCGAATGAGATAATTTGTAAATCACTTAGCACAATGTGGGGGACACAGTAGGTACTTAATAAATGCTTGTTTGATTCTTTCTTTCAAATGAAAACATAAATCCAGTCTCAATCCTATAGCAATGTGATTTAAACATCCATAATATGCTAGCCAAGCTACAGCCAGTTTCCACACTTCCAACCCATGGGAGCTTCTGGGACTACCCTGGACTTTGTGAGGTGATTTCTCTTATTTTTTACCTAACTCTCTTATATGCCATTTCTCAACCATTTCTACATCATTTGACTTCCCAGCTATCTTTATGTGTTCTAGTCACTCATTAGAATATAAGCTCATTACGGTTAGGAACTATGCTATTTACTGGTATCTTCAGTGTTTAGAACAATATCTGTTACAATGCAAATGCTTACTGGGTCTTTGAAAAACCCTTTTCTTTTTATCATTTCATTTAAATCCATCTCACCTTCTTGAGTGATGAAGGGACATATACTGTCAATACAACATTTATATTGGTGTTTTGGCATTCTACATGCACCATAGGGACTACTCAGGGAGAAAGCCAATTTCTACACGACCTCAATCCCTAGTTCTGTCTTTTTGAGGGTAGTAGCTATTTGCTTTTTTACACTAGGCAATGTGCGGTTAGCATAGATTTATTCAGTTAGAATCTTAGCTAAAGTCTCTGCTTCCTGTGAAAGCTCCCTCTTCCCTGGTCTGCTATATTTCAATGAATCATAATTACATGAGCATGGCAAAAATGGAGCTGGTCACAAAACCTTGGTGTATATACAAAGTCTTATTTTGTGCATGTGTCCACTTATCAAGAGGAACAGAATACAGATATATTAAAAACAACTATGTCAGTCAATAAACACTTATTATGTGCCTATCATGATAGGCACGATGTTGAGTGAGATATGAAGAAGACCGCACAGTCTAAAGGGGGAGACAAACAAACAATGCATAATAAAAATAAAAATAATCTACAGAGGGAAGGCATTAGAATTAAGAGAGATTTAGAAAGACTCCCTGTGAAAGGTGAGATTTTATCTGGGACTTGAAGGAAGTTAAGAGGTAGCAATGAAGATGGAGAGCATTCCAGGCATGGGAGACATGAAAATTCCTAGAGTTGAGAAAGAGGATTTTTTTCCTCATCAGGAGCAGAAAGGAGGCCAGTGTCATTGGACTGAAGCATATGTTGGAATTGAAGGTGGTGGTGGTGGGGAAGGTATAAGAACACTGAAAATGTAGGAAAAGGACTTTGAAGGCTAAAGAGAGGATTTTACATTTGATCCTGAAGGTGATAGGGAGCTCCTGGAGTTTACTGAGTGTATGGGAGTGGTGATATGATGAGATCCGCACTTTAGGAAAATCAGTTTGGTGGCTCAGCAGAGGAAGTGGAATGGAGATTTGCGAGAGGCAAACCAACCAGCAGGCTTTTGAGATATCTTGAGGAGATAAGGGCCTACACCAGGGTAGTGGCAGTATGGAAAGAGAGAAGGGGCATCCGTGTGGGCTATATGTCCAGGACCCCTCCCTGATCTAGGTATATCTTAAACTAGTTTACACGCAAAACCTTAACCCAGAAATGGACACAATTCAGGTGTTTCTATTCAACATAAACTTTAACTACCTCTATGAGCAAGTAAATATACCCAAATGCCATTCTACTCAGTGGTGCCTCCAGGAATGCTCAACCTCAGTCATTTAGTCATTTGATAGTATTGGTAGTGGGGGAAAAGAAGGAAGGAAGTATAAGAGGGGGAGATGTCTCTTCTCTGGTGCTGCTCGAGGGCGAATCCTGGTGATCTGTATTTGGATGCTGACTCCTCCTCTGGTTGCTTTCCTTTTGCCATCTGCTCTTCTTTGCCCAAACCTCTGCCCTATCCTGCTTGACCATACTCTTCTAGGGCCTTCTTACACCTAAAAGCACCTAATCTTTGTCAAGAAGTTATAAGGCCAGAAGCTGACTCTCTCCCTGCTAATGCCATCTTGCTTTTCCTTTGTCTTTCCTTCTTTCCCAAAGTTTGCATAATTTGCATATATCTATGTCTATGTCTATATATATCCCTAAGATTCTCCTGCCCTAGCTCTATAGTTCTTTTCATGTTATACTCAAAAGTGACTTAAATCTTTAAAGGAGTAGATGAAAATTAGTTGGTTTTTTATTATTCCATTTATGAAAAAAATCATACATTGACTATAAATGATCAAGCATGAATTGGAACTACTGATGTATTCATCTTAAGGAAAAGGAAAACCATAAAATCAAAAGTTATGTTATACTAAAATGAAGAGCATAGTGCTATGAAACTAAAGTGCCATTCCCTTTGAAAGCACCATAATGAACTGAGAAAACAAAATAAATAGAGAAATACCTTCAAAAATGTAAAATATTCAGACTAACAGGAAATTTTGTTGTTCTGTTGTTTTACTCATTTCCAACTCTCTGTGACCCTATATGGGGGTTTTCTTGGCAAAGATACAAAAGCGGCTTGCCATTTCCTTCTCCAGCTCGTTTTACAGATGAAGAACTGAGGCAAACAGCATGAAGTGACTTGCCCAGAGTCACACAGTCAGTATCTAAGGCTGGATTTGAGTCCATGCGGATCACTCTTCCTGATTCCAAGTACAGTGTTCTATCCACTGGCTATCCTAGAGTTCATAATTAATCTAATTTCTGCAAAGTAACAGAATTAGGTATAAAGGAGTTCCCAAAGTGGGAGGGATATTGCTACTTTGCTCTCTTTATCCTCCTCCAATTTAATCTACTTTTGCTAAATACTAGTACTCCTTATTAGTAAGAGGAAACTACAGTGAAATTTTATTATTTTCATTCTATGTTCTGTTGAATGAATAATTTTGTCAATCTTGTTTATTTACAATTTTACTTGAAAATATATTTCAGCTATATAATCAGTTAAACCAACTTTGTTAAGGTGACCCAGAAATCTACCATTTATATAATTTCTATGAGAAAATGGTTTCTAAGGTTGAAGTACCCAGTTTATCAGCATTTTCATTTCATAATCTCTTTGAAAGTTGAAAATTGCCTGTGGCATAATTTAAACTGTTCCTTATACTAGCTGCTAGTGGCAAGGATCCCAGGAGTGCCTGAGGTTTCTGGATCATAGGGCTGTAGCTGGGGAGTAGAAGGGGGTGGGATGGGATTGAGGGGAGGGAGAGAAGGAAAAGAAGGAAGGAGTAGTTTGGAAGAGTAGCCTTCTTCTCTCTTCCCATTTAGTGGTAAAAGATTTGTTAAAACTAAATGTAATCTTGCCCTTGAGCATGATAACGTTCAAATTATAAATACCATAGAAAGGACTTCAGTTTATTGAATAAAGGAAATTTGCTTAAGAAAATAAGATTCCCCCTTTTTTTTTGGGGGGGGAATAGTCCATTGTATATATTTATATAAAATTCCTTGTCTGTGTAAATTTGTTATTTAAAATTTTCCTAAGTCTATATTAACAGGTTTAGGATAGAGACTGGGCCTATAATTTCATTAGGATTGGGAAATCCAGGGTAAGAAAATCCTTTTACCAAAACATGTTGGCACTTTCTCTACAACTTGTAGGATAATTGACTGAAAGTTTGTAATAGGAGTTTTGTTTTTCTTGCTTTCTTAAATGGGGAGGAGGTAGAAGAGAAAGAATATGAAGATCATAATTAAATTAAATTTAAAAAAACATGAACTTGGAGCAGAGTTTCTTAACTTGGGTCATACAAACCTTTTAAGAAATATTTTAACAACTATTAAAAATAATTAGTTTCTTTTATTATATTAAATATTTTTCTACACATTTCTAAACATTATATTTATAATCTAAGATGTTTTTCTATACATTTGAAACACTCTTTTCAGGATGTTTCCATAAGCTTCACTATCCTGACAAATGAAAAGGTTAAGCACCCTTGTCTTCGTGAGTTGCTAGGAGCATTGGGAGGTTAAGTGACTTGCTCTGACTTACAATCTTCATGTATCAGAGGCAGTTCTTGAACCTAGGTCTTCTGGCTTTAAGGATGGCTCTCTTTTCCCGACCAGGAATAGGGAACCTATGATTTTGAGGTCCCATGTGGCCCTCTGTGTCCTCAAGTGCAGACCTTTGACTAAATCCAAATTTCACAGTCAAAGGGCTGCACTTGAGGAGCACGAGGGTCACATGTGGCCTTGAGGTTGCAGGTTCCCCACCCCTTAGTATACTGCCTCTCATGAAAAGTGTTAATAGATAATGATAATGCAACAATTATGATAATTATGCTAATCTTTGGTATGTATATTTATACTTTCTCTTGATGATTTATTTCCCACACTCTAGTGAAACTTGACAAGTTGCTTCCACTGCCTAGAAAAAAAAGGGCATGTTGTTCATCAAAGGAAATTAAGTCCAATTTACAAGGCTTGAAGATGCCCCTAAAACATTTTTTTTTCATTGTCATCTGAGCCACCTGCCTGAGTCCATCTTTTGGTGTTGATCTATTTATCAATACATGAAGAAAGCAAGTTCAGTACATGCATATTTTGAGTGAATGGAGCAGGAGGAAGGGGCACAGGCTGCATAAATATTAAGTAATGACCTTCAGTTTGGAACCTGAAGGCACTTCCTCATAACAAGCTTTTATGTATTGGGAATTTATTTCTCTGTGTTCCCAGGCACAGGTTGACTGTAACATTAATAAATAATGTTGGGGCCTAAAGAACAGAAAAGAGGCACAAAAAGGAATCGGATGCTATGGGCAGGTGTCAGTTACTGAGCAGCAGTGAGGTGGTAGGGTTTTAAGATGTACAATATGGAATATATTCATCAACACTTCAAGGTCATTACTGAATTGTGTAATATCTAAAATTAAGCAGCAGACAAACGCTAGAGAGTCCATCATTAGAATGACGAGAAAGCTATTTGCATTCATCAGTAATAAAGCTTAAATCAAAACACTATATTCATAACATGAGAAGGCAGAATGATGCAGGGAAAGAGAACTAGATTTGGAGTCAGAGAACTTGCAGTTGTGTCTTGCCTATACAATGTATTTGCTATGTGACCTTAGGCCTTAGTTTCTTCATCTGTAAAATGAGGGGGCTGGATAATGTGACTTCAAGGCCCCTTGCAGCTCAGGATCTGTGAAGCATCTTATTCTTCTTCCCTCCTCCCTTTCCTTCCATCTTTGTCTTTTTCACATGGTCATTGATTGAATATATGCATGCCTTATAATGACCTTAAGAAAATTATATCTGCTGTCAATTCTACTATAGCATTGCTAAACCCCCCAGAATGTTTCAGTGAATAAAACCCCACAGAATGACAGAGGGAAAAATGTTTTGCAGGAAACAAAGCAAACCAAATTAATTCTGAGGAAGCTACCTTACTTTAAAAAAACAGTAAGAAATAAAAAATATACCATTTTAATGGTATAATTTCAATTTATTTAGTATTGTGGTATAAATGCAATTTAAAAGCCATAGTAAGAAATAAATATATGGTAGAGCTTGGATTTTTAAAATTTGTCTAAAAATTAATTTCAACAAATAATATCTGAACAATTATTTTTTTGAAATAACTATGATATTGGTCCATGACTCAAAGAAATATATATGTTTACATATGGTAAAGAGAATTATGACAACTAACCTAAAAATAATCTGTTAGCACATTCATATTTTACACAAAAGCATCTTCACTACGAAGTTTCTTCCAGAAAGTTTTAAACTCAGGTTGGGCTTGGTTCCAATTGTTTCTAGCAATATCTCTAGCTAAAATTCTCTGTGGTTTTCTGACAAGTTTTATTGAGAATTAGCACTTTTCAAAGCTATTTAGTGACACCACCTCACTGTAATATATTATACTTATTTTAGAAATTTTTATATGTGGTAATGACCTTTCCACATAGGTAATAACATTCCAAACAAATTCTAGTACTTAAGTTCCAGTACATAGAGAGGAGGAATATAGGAATATAGTTGTTAGTACAGATTGTCTCAGAACTTGTTGTAGTACATTGTTTGTGGAGACCACAAGGTACAAGAACAAACCCAGCTTCCCAGGTTATTAAAAACTCAGGTTACAAGGACTGGGTAAACATGAATTACCCTGAGAAGACGATAGGTCAATGCATATATTACCACATGCATACATAGAACATATTTGCACGTGTGATATATAATACATATATACACACCTGTATATACACACCCACATGTATGCATATGAACTATCTCCACCAATTTTTCAATCTATCTAAGCTTTAGTAGCTTAAAATAGCACTAAAACTTTTGGGTCACTGTATGTGTATGATAGAGATACAGTATAACTATATATATGTTAGACTGCTTTTGTTTGCTTCTGTATTTATTCATTACTCTATTAGCCATATGACTATCATAGATACCACGTCCCATTCTATTTCCATTCACTACTTAAATATACACACAAACACACACACGGATAATACATTATTTTTTTAATGTCAAATTAGTTTCCTCTTTCTAAAACCTTTCATAGTTTCTGAAAATGATAAAGATTTTAATAAGAGAGTATACTAAGAATCCCCTATTAATGTCTTTATTTTTGCAGATGAGAAATATATAGTATTAACTGGTTAAATAATTAAGTGCTTAATGAATAGTGTCTTTAACAAGACAATAACAGAATCAGAATTTAAACAACAGATGACAAGTTATTCATCGTAATAACTTGAAAGAAAATTTCTCTTTTTTTCTTCTTAAGTTTTGTTTGGTTCTGTTTTGGTTAGCTAGTTTTAAGTAAAGGAGCTAGGAATCTTAAAGTATTTTTAGAAGTGTTGATTAATAAATCTAATTAAGTAAACATATGTTCTCATCATATACACTGACTGTTGAACTGCTAAAGCAATTAAAATATCTTTTTTTCCAGCATGTAATTGAAAAAATCACTCAGACAAGTAGCTCTTGGGAAACAATTAGGAAAAAAATAAAAGTAATTCATTAAGAATGGTGATTTTATTATGTACATAAATTATGGCTTCATATCAAGTCACTTATAGGTGCAAATCTTATCATCTCACTAATTACATTGTTATTTAAGGTTCAGCTAAGTGAAGAACCCCACTATCATGTGGACTATTGCAAGAAACTGTGAAAAACTGTTAGTAATTAACATTTTCTCAGTATTGCCATCAGTCCATTAAATCAAGATTCTGTATTTTAAAAATATCCTATGCATGATAATAATAACAAGAAAAAATACTTCTGCTTAATTTGGAATGAATTTTAAACTAAATAAATGTTTGTGAAGGTCCTCAATTTCCTAACAGAAAAAAAAATTCCCATGGAAGGGGAGGGACACCTCTACAGGACACCTCCTTTACAAAGAGATTTACCATGTTTTTTATCACCCCAAATAAGATTAAACAATATTTGCATGTTTCATTTTTAAAAGTTTAGAAATACAAGAGATTTTGGTTTTTCCTCAGGTTTTTCATAAAATTTGCTAAGAGAAAAGAAAGTATATGTCAAATGTATATTTTAATCTATCTTCTTCAATTATTTTTACCATAAAGCATCCTTTTTTTTTTTTTTTTTGGAAATCCCTGTTATATAACCGGACTACTGTCAAGGAGTCAAGAAACAGGACCTTATTACTTAAGATATTAAAGAGAAAAAAAGCTAAGTTTTGGTTGAATTATCTCTTGTTTCATGTCCATAAAAGATATGTCTAGATAAGAAAAAAGTCTGAGTTTTCTTTTGTTGTTTTCATATTCTTTATATGAAATTCATGACCATCCTTTCTTCTGGAGGCTGACTCTATTACTTGTGGCTGCTCTTCTTCACGGCAGGGAAGTTTCATTAATGGTTAGATCAATACATGGATCAATAAGAGAAAGTGAAAACAACCTGTTTAATAGGATTTGAAAGACTGATAGAATCATGTCATGCCAGGGACAGGGTAAGGATACCCAGGTGTTATTTTATGTAATGCATCCCTGCTGTAAATTAACTTCCTTTCCTTGTTTCAAAAATCCATAATACATATGGAGGAAAAAAAAGCAAAGCAGTAGTGGTTAATTCTGTATCAGTAGTTAACTGCTGTTACTGATGCACAACAACAGACATAAAATTACTGATTCTTTGAAAACATAATTGCAAAATGCTTGTCATTGTTAGAAGAGACCATTGTATCGATCTTTTCAGGCATAAAATTAGACAATTAATCTTAAGCTGCTATAATACATAGTAGTCACCTGTAAATTAAACCACAGGATAAAGAATGTGAAAATAATTGTGGCTTAATGGATGCTTCTATCAATTCCATTTATGAATGAAAATATCAGTTTAGAGGCTGCTACTCTTAATGTTTGTTGAATTGAATGCTCAGTAGAACACACATTCCATTTAAAATGAAAGAAACTGAAATCAGTAAAGAAGATGGTTTCTAAATCTTTCAACTAGCAAAAAGATTATTGCTTTTGTCCATATGTATACAATTATTACTTTCTCATTAGTATACATGATAGCTCTCTCCAATGAGTCTTGATACTACCAATATCACTGAACTGGGATACCAGGAAAAATATTGTAGGAAATAGAATTTTATATTAAGTTTCCTGAATTTTATCACTTATAGAAAATCAGCTTGTACTTGTCTGCTTTCAAGAGATAATTATCCACATATATGGACCTGTGTTTTCACCCAAATGGGAATCTGTTTGGCATGGAGAGTAGTACCTCTATCAATGCAAAATAACAACTCCATGGTTACTTTTTGAAAGTTGTCTTGAAGACTAAGAGTTAATTTTACTTTCTTGATGATAGTCATACAGCTAGAATGTGTCATAGGTAGGTCCTGAACATGTGATTCTGAATTTAAAGCTAATTCTTCTATTAAATAAAACTTCATAGCTCTAACATATACATACATATTAAAATATATATACATACATATACTCTCATGTTTATAACATTAACTCAAATATTTACATATATATTTCAAATTTCATATTTATATCTATAGAGAGGCAGTTGTTAGATAGTAAGTGGAGAATTGGACTCAGAACCAGGAAGACTGGGTTCAGATCTCGATTCTGACACTATCTTTTGGAATCTGATCAAATCACTTAACCACTCAATGTTACTCTCATTGAAACTGTAAGTTGTAAAGAAGGTTCCAATATGTCTTTGTGGAGGGAGCTTCCTCATTTGAGTATTCTTTATCACAATGAAGTTATAGTTCCTATTCTTATCTGTATCTATGTCTAACACTGATATCTTTTTTTTTTGCTTTTTGAGGGGGAAAGGCAGGGCAGTTGGGGTTAAGTGACTTGCCCAAGGTCTCATGGCTAGTAATGTTAAGTGTCTGAGGCTGGATTTGAACTAAGGTCCTTCTGACTCGAGGTCTGGTGCTCTATTCACTGGACCACTTAGGCCCCACCCCCATCACTGATATCTTGCTATACACCCTTATATAAGCATATATAAACACACACCACACACACACACACACGTATATATGTTCGAGAAAGATCTATTAAGCAGCTATTATGTATACTGTTTTATGAAGTGGGAATGGGGGGCGATTTCTACCCTCAGAAAAACTTCAGGTATCCTGTGGATGAGGGGGAGGGGTTTTACAATCTATACATAAATAATAAAAACAAAAGTGTATTTTAAGTAATACTATTTAATTTCAAGAGAGAGAAATGGAATGCAAATATAACCTCGTGGCTCAGGTTCCTCATGCTCTGAAATCACATAGAGCAGATCTAATATTCGGAATCCTTCCAAATCCTGACTCTTTGACTCATTATCCCCACATACAATTTACTCTGAGAAAATCTTTGATATCAAAATCTCCACAAACATGGATAGCAGTCTCTCTGTCTTATATAAACATGCAAGGGAAGAAATACTTTTATCGGGTAGGAGACAGGTTTCGTTCTATTGAACAAAAAAAATGTAGAAATACAAAGGATTCTTAGGAGCACAATAACCTCCTAATGTAGAAACATATAAAATGTAGAAACATATAAAATAACTCAGAGCAGTGTATGAATAATCCAAACAACTTTCCACAGGATCCTAAAGCTCTCCATATTCAGCACCACTGAAATATTTCTATTGAAGGTAATGTACTACTATATGGCAGAACAGTTAAAATTTAAACTATGGGATCAGCAAGGCAGCAGCTGTTGCCAATAGGCCAGATGACACTTTTAATCTTTCTCTTATATTGGAGCTGCTTCTATATAACATGTAAAAGTAGATAGGACCCAGATCATCCGTTTGACATGACTAATCTTGTACAATGGCTAAAAAGATTGTGCTGAGTCTTCCCTTAGCCTCTTAGGAACATCTATTTCAGAAACTGTAGGACCCTTATAGTTTTCCCTCAAGAGACCCTTATAATGATAGGAAACACATACTGGGAGGTTTTTCAATTAAATTTTTAAAATAGTACAACTCTATTTTAGCATCTCAATGTATTCAATAAACCCTTAATTGATTTAATTAGGATAGCATAACATACCAATCATTTGGTGCCTACTGTGTGCTAGGCAGTGAGAGCAAGATGGCACCATCAGCTGTCATGTGTGCTGAGCTGCTATCGATTTTGCATTTGCATGTGAAGGGAAAGTAGAAATATATCTATTAATTAAAAAAAACACTCCTCCCAATGTAATATTTCATGAAAATCAATGAAATAAAAATATTCATTCAATAGCTCCTATGTGTTAGTACTATGCTAGACCCTATGAGACATACAAATAGAAAAAAAGTCATAGTCCCAACCTGCAATGAGTTTATAGCATCAATGGGGAGACAATATACTGATATTACATACAGCTAGATGTTACTACATTATGTGACCAATCAATGACAGTGTAATAGGTAACATTGTGACAAAACTCTAGGGACAGAAGAGTCTGCAAAAGAAGGTACTTTGGATCACTTTACAATACAACCTACAGTCAAAGATTGTTGATAATAACTGTTGATAAACATTTATTGAGTGCTTACTATGTGCCAGGCACTGTGTTAAGCATTAAGGATATAAAATTGATGGTCCAAGCCTTCAGGGAGTTGATAATCTAAAGTGGGAAGAACACACACACATACACACACACACACATACACATAAACAAAAGCTGAAAAGAGGAGGGTGTGTTAGAGAAGATACCCAGCACAGGACCATGGTGAAGTCAGTCAGAGAAGTCCAGGGTAGTGCAGCCAGGAGAGAGATGGAGAGATGTCTGAGCTGGGGTCTTATCTTAAATAGAGTTTTGGAGTTCATTGCCCTAAACTCTAATCAGAAAGGCTAAGGACAGTGATGAGGTGGAATATTCAATTTGAGGAGATCTTCCAGGATGATGGGATTATCCAGAGAATTTGAGGGCTAGAAATGACCTTTGAAATAATCTAGTGCAACCCTTATGTTCTAGATGAAGTAATCAATTAATTAGTGGTAGAGTGGAGACTAGAAATCAAATCATTTCACCCTCAGCCCACTGGTTGGTTAGTTTCTTATTTTAATCATATGAATATGAAATGGAGTCACATCTGGGCTATCACCCCTGGTTTTTGTAACATTCATTTCTACTCTTCTAAAGGGTTATAACATACATCATAGGTGTCAAATATATGCTTGCTGGATGCACTACTGAAGGGAGCCTAAGCAGATTAAGATGTTAATTAAGAAATATTTAACAAAAATAAGTAAAAAATACAGTAGAACATAGAGAATATAAATATGTGATTTTGTAAGTCAACATATGCCCCTTAGGGAACCTTATATATAGTTTAGTGCCCCTTATTTCAATTTGAGTTTGACACCATTGATCCACATGACACTGACAGATGTTTACATGGCTAGAAATAACTTCATTACTGTGAGGATTTTTGATTGAAAGCTATATACTGATAGGCAGATGAAATTTGGCTATATAATACAGAAAAATCTTCTGACAGATATTTATTTTTACTCTTGGTTCCCTGAGATGTCTAGTCATTTTAACAAGTTCCATTTGGTATCAACTTCAGTATATCTAGGTCTTCTTTGAACTCTGGTATAAGAGGGAGAAATCTCTTTTTGTTCATCCTCCAGAAAACTTACCTGGTTCTAGCTAAATTTCTCTGCAGACTGATGACAGATCTCTACAAGAGTCTGACCTATCCCTGGTCTCACCCTATACCCTCAAGTTCACATTTCCAATGAGCTCTTCTTAGGCTGGAAGACTCATAGTTTCCAAACTACTCTCTTCTCTTGGTGTCTGGGCTATTTCATTGCTCATCATTTTTTTTTCCTGTTGATTACCCGTGTCTCAAATTCTTCACCTTTTGTGTGCAGAGGCAGGTAATCAATGCCTAGCCCATCACAAATGAATGTGCAACAAATATACTGAATGTGACTCTTTGTATAGTCAAAAAAATACACATTTGGTTTTATATGTAGCTTATTAGAAAGGATTCATTTTATAATATTAGAAAGAACACTAAATCCAATTTATGACAGCTATGCTCATATTCCTGGCTGTAGCATTTAATATGTGTGAACACAGGTATGTCGCTTAGATTTCCTAAGCCTCAGGTTTTTCTATAAAATGATGACAATAATACTTCCAGAGTCCAAAGGATTGTCATGAGGTAAACTTTATAATGCAAGGGCTGGTCCTAGGCATTCTCACCACAACATTCCTTTAATATAAATTGAATTTCAAATGATCCCATTTATAAAATTTATTTTTTCACATAGATTTTCAGTAATACATTAATTGTGCAATGCTACCTCCATTTTCTTGTATTGCAGAAAGTTTCTTGAAAAAAATATTTCCTTTAGAAGTGTGGAAATAAAATATGATATGCCAATAAATATGTTGTATGAATTATGAACAAACACATACAAACAAGATGGTAGAAAACTATGCTTTTATTGATTTGCTTATTCTCATCCAAGAACTTGGGAATCAAATCCAAATCAACTTGAATCTACTAGATGGATATTTGAACAGTTTCACATATTACATGGGAAGGTTACATAGAAAATAAACATTACATAGATTTTCTGGTTTCAGAAATTAAAAGAACTTGTAAGATGGCTTCAACGTTTCCAAGTTGCTAATTGTTTTTCTTTCAGTTAATGGCACACACTCATCCTTTTTTCAATAGTTGTCATGGGGAGGCTGTGCTCTCTTCCTCACATTTGTAAGAGACCTCCAGAGGGCGACTCTGAAGGCATGCATCCTTTGGCCAATTTTGGACTGCAAATAAGTTGTGTCTATTGCAAAATCTCCATCAAATATTCTTTGAGAATCTAATACAGGGTGTCCCAAAAGCCTCAGTGCAATTTTAAGTTATAAAATCTTAATACTGCTCTAAGACTTTTGGGACACCCTGTACTACCATGACGTCTAAAGAATGTAAAACTGTGTTTTGCAGAAAGAGAAAACTGGAACTGGATCAGAAGACCTGGGTTCGAAGTCTGTCTCATTGGTTGTGTGATGTTTGTCAAACCCCAACGTCTATGTAGACTGTAGGTTCCTCATCTGTCGAATTTGAATAATATTTTTACTAACTATTTCACAAAATTATTGTGCATAAAGAACTTTATAAGTCTTATAGTATTTTTCATATTACCTCTAGAATAAAAATATTAGCTCCTCTTTTGGGATTTTAAAGTCTTTCACAACTTGGCCCCAACCTACCTTTTTAACCAAATACATTTTAATTACCTTCTACTTTGGAATCCAGCCTCATTGGCCTTCTTGTTGGTCTTCTGTGACCAGCTGGTATTCTGGGATACACTATCTTCTATCTCCACATCTTTGAAATAAGTATCCTTCATACCTGGAAGGAACTCACTCTTCATTTCTACCATCTAGAATCCCACCTTTTCCTCTTCAAAACCCACTACTTGAGTGCTACCTTCTACATGAAGCTTTTCCTGATTTGTTTTCAGACTACTGCTCTCCCCATAATAATAATATTATCTTTATTTTGTACATCTTTCATACATACTTATTTACATGCATCTTCCCACATAGAAATTAAAAATGTTCCTGACCACAAGAATTATTTCCTTATTTTATTTGTATCCAAAGACTTAGCACAGTGTTTAACCCAGAATAGATTTTTTAAATGCTTTTAATTGCTTTCATGTGAAAGGTAAAATATTAGCTATAATTGTTCTTACTAGTAAACAGAATGTTGTAAAACTTTCCATATTTTTTAAACCTATTAGATTATAAATTCCTGAGAACATGGTCATTGACCTGGCATCATAGGATTTTTAAATAGAAGTGACCTTGGACGTCACTAAGTTCCTGGTCCTCATTTTTCATGTAAAGAAAATGTGGCCAGGAGAAGCTAAAACATTTGCCCAAAGTCACATATAGGGTTCCTATACTATAGTTTTATAATGAATGCTAGTATATTAATTATTTTTAAAACAAGGGCACATACTTTTTTGGCAACCTTCTCTATGTCTGCATATACACTAATGGAAAACAACTTTTTCTAAGGTCTACCTATCCTAACTGGAAGGATTTATAGTATGAACCTATGATGGAACTGTATTTATCGTCTGAGAAGTACCCTACCTATCTTTAGAGAGACTCATTTCAAGAAGGCTAACTGTGAGACGATAAATTACTTCCCCTCACTGAAACTCATGAAGACTCCCTACTGAGGCATGTATGGCTGTTAAAATTTCATCAGAGGAGAAAGATTGCAAGAGTCAAGCATTTTGTTGCATTGAACATTAATATATAGAAAATAGAGAACGCAAAGTGCTATATAAATGAGTTATATAAATATAGCTAATCATATAAGATCATGATACTCTGACACCTATAATTTTATCTCATATGATTATACAGAACTAGTAATTTTCTATCTTACATTCATGTGTAATTATTGGAAAAAATTCAAAATATTCCCAACATGGATTGTTATACATGTTCCCAAGCTTACATAGTCATCAAGCTCCATGAACACTTAAATCACTTCCTAACCTCCCTTCCCCCTAAACCAAGTATACTTTTTATTGTTTTCCAATTTGGAAACTAGCAGAGACTCAGAACTATGTCAATTCTAAATAACACTTGGCAAAGCTTGTCAATGCAGGCCATAGAATACAGTCATTGTTCTACTGGAATTGGCACAGGGATCAAGCACACCCCCAAACTAATTAGCCAGAAACATTGTAGGGGCTGCTGCATCAATTCATTACCTTAATCATCTATCATCTTTCTACTCTCTAAATGGGATATTTGACAAAGGGACAAACCAAAATTTTCAGGAATCCATATCTGCAGTTCCCAAACATACCCATAAACCTTACTTGAATACCAACACTTATTAGCACTCATTGATTTCCTACTCTACTAGCTGGCACAAAGTGATGTAACTAACTATAGCTATGTCCTTTCTTTATATTATGATATCAGTCACCATTAACAACATACCATGTACATTTCTTCCTCTGTATGTTGATGCTCTGAGACCTTGACACAATTCTCTATGACTGGCAGCTGAGAGCCCTTTTCACCTATCTGCACAGTTAACAGCTTTTCAAAATCTATCAGCATCATGTCTAAGGTCAAAATATATCCCCCCTCTCCCCACACACATTGTACATTCCCCAACTTAGTACAGTACCTTTTACATAGGAGACACTTAATAAATATTTATTGACTTGTTCATGACTGCTTTTCCATATTATGCCAAATATGCATTTACCTAGAAATGCATTAGTTAAAAATATTTACTATCAACAAATTCATACAGAATATGACATTAGCATGTATAATTCCTTCTTCAATTGGATTTTTCTTTATTAACTATATAGTTATCCTTCTTCCAAGCTGATTGCTTTTAGCTTTCCTTCTAGCTCTATGTGATTTTTGTGAAATATATTTTCATTATGACTTCTGCAAATATAATTTAAAGATATCCCAGGTTCCAATTTTTAATTTCATATATTGTTGAATTGTAATGTGTTTTCTGGTTCTCAATTCACAATAAAAGTACATGTTTTCTAAACTTTTGTTTGTTTTCTATAGATCCTTATAAAGAAATTGATCACTCAGACCTGAGTTCAAGAACCTCAATATTATTTATCACTAGATGATCAATTTCCAGTTTCTGGGTCCAGGAAACTCTTTAATCTTACCATTTTAATGTATTTATTAAAAAATCCTGAATGAAATGTGCAAGCATATGACTTCCTTTAATTTTTCCTTCCAGTATCTAAATCAATGAAACCTCTCTGCAAAAACACTTAAATAAACACATTTGCAGGGTTACTTCTTTACAGTAAATAGAATATGAAATTTATTTACAGTATCATTTTAGTATATATATGTATATATGTATAATACATCAGCATATTATATATACAAATATACATATATTAGTATACTGATAATTGTACATTACATATAGTAATATATTAGTATGTAGAGGCACATATGCATATATAAAATGTATACATATGCATATGTGATGTGTATATGTGAATATGTATACACACCCACACACACATAGAGACTAGTCATTTAACTTCTCAGTAAACCAGGTGACTCTCTAAAACTACAAATTATAGAGAAGACCCAGATCTGCATTGGTAGAAATAGTTCTTCCCTCTATACAGAATAATCAGAGGATCTGTGTGTGTGTATACTTCATATGTCCTATGATTCCATCTGTATATATGTGTATGTATATGTATACACTCATACATAAACACATCTATACATGCATGTATATGTAACTGTACTTGGAATCAGGAAGAACTGTGATCAAGTAAATCCTGGACCAGACACTTCGTAAAAATTCAACCCTGGTCAAGTCACTTAATCATTTCAGTCTCATTTCCTCATCTGTCAAATGGGGATAATAATAGTGCTTACTTCACAGGGTTATCATGAGAACCAAACAAGAAAACATATGAAAAGTGCTTTGTAAATCATAAAGCATAGTATACATGTAAATATTATAATGATTATTTCATCACCATCATCACCATCATCATCTTCATAATCATCATCTACTATACTTATATACAAACATACAAAAAGCTTCAGTGCATGTAGGGGTATGCATACACATATATGTTTGAATGTATACGTAAATATGTGCATCTTTGTATGTGTTTTTCTGTCACTCTCACACTAAATTATTTTGCTCTAAATGTACAGGTATGATCATGTTATTTCCCACTTGACTATACAACTTTTAGACTTTGCAACTTCTCCATAATGCTCCAGGAACTTCTTTGGTTTTATTTGTTACTATTTCAAAATTATCATTTATTAATTTTTAATGTTAATTTAAAAAATGAGTCCCAAATTATTTCCTTCCCTTCAATCCTTCCCACACCCATCAAGAAGGGAAGCAATGTGATATCAATTATACATGTGAAATCATGCAAAAGATATTTCCATAGTAGCCATGTCACAAAATAAAATGCAAGTGAAGTAAAACAATAAAAATAAAGAACATTTACAAAAAGTGTCCATAAATCTGCATTCTGGGTTCATTATTTCTCTCTGGAGGTTGACAGAATTTTTTCACCATGGATCCTTTGGAATTGTCTTGCACCATTTTCTTGATCAGAGTAGCTAATTTTTTTTTATAGTTGGTCATCCTTGAAATATTGCTGTTACTTTACATAATGTTCCCCTTTGTATCAGTTCATATAAGTCTTCCCATGCTTTTCTTACACCATCCTAATCACTTTTATAGCACAATTATATTCCAAATACACTAAATCTCATTCACCTATTTCCCAATTGATGAGGATCCCTTCAATGTCCAATTATTTGCCACCACAAAAGAGGTGCTATAAGTATTATTTGTACATGTATGTTTTTTCTCCTTTCGTTGATCTCTTTTGGATACAGACATAGTAGTGGTATTATTGAGTCAACAAGTATGCAAGTTTTATAGCCCTTTGGGCATTTTTCAGCAACCTCTTTGGGAAACTTCATCATCTTGCAAGTTGGGAATCCCTTTCACACTCATACCTCATCAGTACCCTCTGCCCCTTTGAATGAAGGATAGAGCCATGAACTCCAAAACTTCCATTTGACATGGAAATCTAGCACAGACATTTCATTTCTTACCTGGCTGCACTACTGTTGGATTCCTTCTCCATGCCCGCACCCTAATACCTTCCTGCACCCACCTGCATGCCCTCCCTTTCCAACTTTTTGCCTTTCTTTTACATGTTCCTTTTCTCACTAGATTTTTATAGGCAGGGGCTGTCTTTCTTTTTCTTTGTATCCCTAGGACTTAGCATAGTTCCTGACACATAGTGGGTGCTCTATAAAAGTTTATAGACTATTGATTATTGTTTCCCTGCTTAAATACCTCCAGTTGAATTTCTCTATTGGGCATTTGAACATTTCTGTATTTCTCACACATTACTCTCATCCTATGCAAAGCATTTCAAACAAACCAAGCTGCTTGTTATTCTCTGTGCATTTTATCTCTAGTCTGTGTCTCTTGACACAGGCTATTTCCCATGCCTGGAAAGCCCTTGATCCGCACCTCTGACCCTTTTTAGAATTCCTAGTTTCCTTCCAATCTTATCCCAAGTGCCATTTTCTACAGGACCCATTTCTTGTTTTCTACAGCAGCCATTGTCCCACATCCCTAAAATGAATTCATAAACATTTTGTATATTTTCCATATTTACTTACTCATGGGGCTTTTGCTTCTCTCAATAGGACATAAGCCCCTTGAAAGTAGGAAACATTTCATTTTGTTCCTCTCTATCCCAGGGTCTATCATAGTGCCTGGTACATAGTAAGTTTTTGACAAATGTTTGTTGAATGAACAGATATCACAAAGACCAGTTTCTCATCTTAGGCAATTCACATTTACACTCTGAACACTTGAAGAAGCTCCTAATTTTAAAATATATTTAATTAATACTTTTCATCACTTATATATCTCCTTACTACATCTCATTTTTGATGTCTTTTAGAACCAACCAAGACAAGCCTTAGCTATATACTATGATTAACTGCTACCTCTCTTTCTTACAGAATATGTGGTTAAATCTGAAGGCCACTGAAGTCTCTTCTAACTTTAAGACTGTGTGAATCTGATATATGCTCACATGTTGTGATATTCTCACAAGACTGAAAGTATAGAACAATTATTCTTTAATATAGATAAAAAACTTTGCAAACTAACACTCAGAAGTCTGATAATAATGAAGAATTTATTCCAGATATAACAGAAAGTCAAAATTTTAAAACTCATTCTCATTTAAAACAGGAAAATTTCTGATTGTGTAAGATCCTAAAAAATTATGAGTCCATTAAGATTCCCAACTCTATGTATCTACCTAGTTTAAAACAACAACTACAACAGCAACAATAACAACAAAACAATCCTTTCTCTGCATTTTGGCATGCAGTTTAACAAGGCATGTTTTTGGACACTTAAATCAATTTACTTGAGAAATATTTACGGATTTTCTATTATGCACATTGCATTAAGGATATACATTTAACAACAATACTAAATAGATCTTTCTTTTTCCAGACATTGATTTCCACCAATGATAAGAGAGTCCCACACCAATATGGTTATGGGTTGAAGTGACACGGGTATACATAAGAAAAGCACTGTTGTCCTCTAGGAATTTATTTACAATCTCCTAGAGGAGATAAGGCAGTACTATCATAACTATTTTACAATTCATTATGTGATGATTGTTATGAGAAATGGACGAAAAATATACTATAGGATTTAAAGCAAAAATAGATCCGTTTGGCTTAGATGTACTATATTTCAAGTGAAATGAATGACATGAGAAAAGGCTCAGATAGATGGTAAAGAGCTGATTGTGTTTTGGGAACAACAAACAATAGCAATAATAACATCTATGTAGTGCCTACTATATGCCTGGCACTTTGCTTCCCACTTTACAAACATTACCTCATTTGATCCCCACAACAACTTTGGAAGGTAGGTACTATCATTATCCCCATTTTATAGTTGAGGAAACTGATGCAGACAAATAAGTGACTTACCCAGGGTCACACAGCTAGTAAGTGTCTGAGGCAAGATTTGAACTCAGGTTCTTTTAATTCCAAGCCCAGCACTCCAGACACAGGTATACCAGCTGCCTCATGAAAAGCTCATCACTTAGTTTAGTAGCAGCACAGGGTTAGACTATGAAAAGAAGCTGAGAAGATGGATAGGGCCAGCCATTAGAGACACTAAATGATAAGAGTTTGGGTTTGAATTGTTAGATAATTATTGAATTATTGAAAATGTAAGAGCCAAGAAGTGAAATGATCAGAGAGATGCTTTAGAATCAGTTAAAGAATTACAGATTCTTAGTTGGAAGGGAACTTAATGGTCTGTTAATCCAAACTGTTGACATGGGGGCACCCTGTTTTTCATAAAGATTTCTTGTGAGGAGCAACCTCCTAATGATTTGGCTTTTGGATGGTTCCAATTGTTAAGAAGTTTTCCCTTCTATCAAGACCAAATCTGACTCTGTAACTTTTCTGCCCTTTGTCCCCAGTTTTGCCCACTAGGATTTAATCCCTCTGCTGCATGACAACCGTTTACATAATGAGAGGCAGCTATCTTGGTCCTCCAAACCCCAAGTCTTCTCTTTTTCTGGCTAAATGTTCCCCCACCCATTATTTTTGGGATATAAAGTTTAGAGCTGAAGAAACAAGTTAAGAGGCTATCAAATTAGTTTGGGTAAGTCCAAATGGAGAGCTGAACTAGAGTGATAGCATTGAAAATAGTAAGGACAGGAGAGGATGAGAAATGCTCTACCAAGGTACAATTGACAGGATTTGGTTATTTATTGATGTGGAGGTTGTGGGGGAAAGCATAGATGACTTTGAAGTTTGAGCCTATTTTAAATAAGGAAGATACAAAAAGAAATACATGTAAACTTTAAAAGGATCACACATTTGATTGTCATTTAAAATCAGATGTTTAAGAATGACTTAAATAATGATTTTTGAGAATGAATAAGATGAGCAGATAGATAACCATCCTTACTTTGTCCTTCCCACATATGCTACAGAATTATCTTGAAATGTCAGAATGATGAATTGTATCTGAAAGCAAGATAATTCATTTCCTACTTTATTTATTGAATTATATCAAATGTTCATACATTAAATGTATTTCTAAATGAAGGAAATCTGGAGTGAGACTTACCAGCAAACAATGACTCAGAAGCCTTTACTAAAATTTTGAGACACATAATAGCAAGGCTTACTTCAAAACCTCCTTATCTCACTTTTGTTTCTAGTGGTTAAGTAGAATTAGGTAATAAAATCTTCTTTGGTATGATATTTATAATTGTCCAGAAGGATTTATTGAATGCCTACTATGTTTTATGTGCCATGGTAAGACTCCCCATTCACTCCCACCCATCCCCCCCCCCAGAACTCCCACAACTTTGCTCCCAAGGTACTCAATCACAGTCTAACAGAAAACAATCAAACAACTACATCCAAACAAAATATGCACAGGGTAAACTGGAGATAATAGACAGAAACTACTTGAATTAAGGGAATTAGGAACAACTTACTATACATGGTAGGATTTTATTTGGGACAGGGAAGCCAAGGAGACCAAGAGATGGCTGTTAGGATGGAAAGGATGGAGGGCAGTCTAACTAAAATTTAATTGCCAGTCAAACAGAAATTCTGTTATATAATAGTAAAAAGGATAAACAAAAATTAGAAGATTAAGCAAGCCTCATTTTTGTGATTGTTAATATTTTTCTGTTAATTATATATTTTTTGGTTTCTAAATATTAATGCTTGATGAGCAATGCTTGAAGATGAACAGTTATGCAACCATGTCTCTCTCTCTCTCTCTCTCTCTCTCTGTCATAAATGGGAAACAGATTCAAAAAGTAAGTAACTTGTCTGAGGTCAAATACTTAATTAATGGAAGATTTGAGCCTTGGTCTTGTGGATCATCTGTCTCCTCATCTTCACTGACCTTTTTCTTTATTTCCTTTCAGTCACTCTTCAGCACAGGGAATTTGATCTTCCACAGTTCTAGTTCCTCTGTGACCCTATATACACCAATGCCATCTTAAAGGATGTCTCTGAATGACACTCTCCTTACAAGCAAAAACATAACATTAATGGCTCCTCCTTCCCTACTAAGTAAACAAATATTTATTAAATATTTAATATATGCCAGGTGGGGGGCAGAATGGTTGAGTGGACAGAAAGTAGGCTCAAAACCACGAAGACTTAAGATGAAGTCCTGTCTCTGACACATATTGTCTGTATGGAGGATGTGAAGAGGTATAATAGATAGTGCACTGGGCAGGAAGACTTGAGTTCAAATCCTGACTCAGGTACTTACTAGTTGTGTAGTTTTACCCCATCATTTAAACTCTGTTTGACTCAGTATACTAATTTGTAAAATAGTGATAATAATAGCACCTACCTCCCAGGCTTGCTGTGAAAATAAAATACGATAATATTTAAAAATCACTTTGCAAATCTTAAGATGCCATATAAATGTTTCTTTTATTATTTTTGTTATCCTGGGTATTAGCCTCATAATGCTCTGGGAACATCCCTGCTTCTCTAAGTTTTAATAGAGGACATTTTCTCATCAGGGATTCCCTGTACTAAGGAAATTACATTCCATTTTTATCCCTATTTGCCAGGCAAGATCCAGGCAGAGACTCAACTTGATAGCTGAGCATTCAAGGACTTCTGTACTCTGACACTTACCATACCTTTCAAGATTAAGCTCTTTCTATGCAATTCATTATTTTTCTGAACCTTTCTACCTCTGATTTGGGGTAAGGTATCTACCTCTAAGGACTTCCATTTGAAGCTCTAGTCTCTGATCACACCCTCAATAACTTTTCTTATTTCATTCCCACTCCCCCATGTCTATTAGACCTGCCTTGTGCCCTCAGCATGGTCTCTGTTATCTTGAACCTTCCCTGTATTCCTCTGACTATATACATATCCCAGCTCTTTTGCTTTACTTTTCTACCTAACATAAACTCTCCTTTGTCAACTATTTCAAACCATCGTATCCAAATCCCTAGAACCTTTTTTTTTAAATCTCTTTGATTAATCTCAGGAATTTCTAACTCTGGATGGCTGTTATTGTCTTCTTCCTCTGTAACTGCTCCCAGCATACTTGGGACCACTGGAGAAAACCCGGAGGACATGCTGACTCAGTCTGCATGTATGTGAACTGAGAGATTGGGGTGGGGGGTGGGAATCTCACTGCTGCTAAGCAATATTTCAATTCATCTCTTGTCAACTCCCTTTTGTACACTTCACAGCAGCTGTTCCAGCCAATTTTCTATTGCTCAGTCTCCTAATCCCAACTCTGCCTCTCAGTCTCTGCAGATGTCCTGCAATGCTATGACACTGATCAGTTTGAACCTATCCACAGGAAATATCTTTCCATTTTATTTTCTTGACATGTTCTGTCTTGCCACACAGCAATGATATCCCCCCAAACACACAGAAAACATCCTCACAAAGTACTTTTTTCACAAAACACTTAACAGAAACCATATAAAAGGATGACTGCAACTAATTGGACATGTCTGTTTCAAGTTTTGTGATTTATCATTTGTTAACAGAAAGGAAAAGAAAAAAAAGGCAAAAAGGTCTCCTTTACACTTCAAAGTTTCTCTGTATTCTCAGTCACTATCTCCCCCCTTTTTAAGAAAAATCTTCTTGAGGGAAAAAGTGCCCATTCTTCTTTGTTAGCTTTACATTTTGACTTGTACTCTCGATTTCAATCTCTTCATTTCTTCCAGGACCATGCTCCATCAAAGATCAGTTTATTCATTCTTTATTGGGTCCTCCTCTTCCCACAGATACACAGAATTCTATGCTTCTGGTAATCATATATTGTTTTCAGAATTTCCTCAAACAGCTTCAATTTCAAAAATAGAAAGTATTGTTTTAATAATATTTTCCAAAACAAATATCATCTGAATCCTAGTACTTTGGTTTTGAAAATATGGTCACCATATCTTAAAAAAAACCAAAATAAAAATAAAATATCTTTCTTTGACTTGGCTCTACTTTGAAACTACCATTTTTTCCTCTAACTTTCACTGCCAGATTTACAAAAAGCCAATGATCGGCACCTCCATTTTCTGAACACTTATTCCTTAAATCCTTTATTCATTGAATTTCCTTTCCCAACATTTTACTAATTTCAGTCATTTACAATCTCCTAATGATCAAATTCAACTACTATTTCTCAGTTCTCATCTTTTTTGAAGTCTATTCAGATTTTCTTTAAAAATATTTTAAACTGGGGGCACCTGGTTGGCGCAGTGAGTGGAGCACTGGCCCTGGAGTCAGGAGGACTCTGAGTTAAGATTTGGACTCAGACACTTAACACAAAAACTAGCCACGTGACCTTGGGCAAGTCACTTAACCCCAATTGTCTTCCAAAAAAAAAAAGCAAAAAAACCCCAAAACCAAAACAAAAAAAATATTTCAAACTTCATCATGAACAGATATTAAAACATATAAAAAAGAATGAGACTTGTATAAAAAATAAATATATACATATACAGCTTGTTTTTAAAGATATATATACTCATGTATATATTTAATTTAATAAGCTAATCATTCATTAACTTGAAACAATAAAACAAAATTACTCTGTTTACGTTCCTTTATTCACTTCATTATTTTCTTCTGTGTATTTAAAACACATTTTAGTTGATATTCTTTTCTTTGTTTATATCTATGAATACCTATTAGCATATTATTCTCTACCTCTTTGTAAGAGAAAGATCTCCCTCATAACAAATATATAGAACCCAGAAAAACAAACTGATGTTTTGGACCTCATTGAGAATAAAATTCTTATTCTGTATCTTGAGTCTATTATACCTCTTTCAAGAGTTTGTAGGTATGTTTCATCATCAGTTTTTAAAGTCAAAAGTTACTTGCTTAAATCAACACTCTGAAGGCTTATGTAGTTTTGTTACATATTTTTGTTATCATAAAAATATTCTCCCATATTGTCTCTGTATCAATTTGTACAAATGTCTTTTTTTTCAAATATCTTATATTTATAATTTCTTATGGAGCAGTAATATTCAATTATACTTATATATGACAAATTGTTTAAGGATTCCCCAATAATTGGGCAGTTGTTTTCTTTCCAGTTCTTTGCTATAAGAAAAAGTGCTTCTACAAACATACTTATATATCTGGCTCTTTCCATACATGTTTGACAACCCTGTGATATATGACTGTCAGTGGCATTGCTGGAGGAAACAGTATGAATAATGTATTGAAATTTGGGGCATAGGTCTAGATTATCATCCACTATCCCTGAAATAACTAACAGTTACAATTATTGCATTAGTATGCCTATTATCCCACAACAAATCTAATGATTGTGATTTTCCTCTTTTGTTCCCTTTGACAATTTAATAGGTGTGAGAACATCAGCATTGTTTTAATATTCAGTTATCTAATTTTTAGTTATTTGAAATATTTTTCATACATCTTCTTTTAAGTTTAAAAATGTGCATTCATAACTTTTGACCACATATTTGTTGGGGAATGGCTGATCTCTTTTGATGTGATATATGTGTGTATACATACATATGCACATATGTGTATACACATGCATATGTATGTATGAGATATTATTGTATCAATATGTAATGGATAGTATATCCATATGTTTATTGAACATTGAACTTTAGAGAAATTTTCTATGAAGATCTTTCCAATGACTTATTTACCCTCTAATTCTAACCACATTTATTTTGCTTGATGTAAAGTTTTTATATTTCATGCAATAAAATTATTACTTCTGATTATCTATCAATTGTTTAGTTAAATTTTTCTCCTAGCCAGAGTTGTAAAAGAAATAGCCTTTCCTTTATTTTGTATGACCTTTTAAAGTAATGCTTTATTCAGAGTTTATTGTAGCATATGGTATAAGATGTTAGTCTAAAATAAATTTTTGTCAGGTTACTTTCTAGTTATCTCAACCTTTTTTTTTCCAAATAGGGGAAGGATTCTTACCCCAGTAGTTGATAAACTTGTATTGTTTTAACCATAATGTTACCATGTTCAATTATTGCTGGATTTTGTTTGCTTAATCTTGTTTGATAACTCACTTTAAAATTTTTTTGTGATTAGATGTATATTTATGTATGTGTGTTCACAAATGCATGTACACACATTCATGCACAATGTAACACTCACTAATGTTAAAACCCTGGAAAATATAGGCATAAATGTACTTTTCTTGAATATGTTTAAAAGTATCTACTCAAAATCATGAATTAATGCCTATTGTGTGTGTATGGGCTTGTACTCTAGAGGTCTTTCTTATATGATTAAAGATATAACAAAATTCTTTGTTAGCATTAATATCATTTAATGTCGCTCTTGAATTGTCAGATATCACAATAAGGAAGAAATAAATTGAGGAAATAAGCACAGAGAAGAAGAAATAAAATTATTTCTATTTTAAGAGATATGATGTTTTGCTAGATGATGATACATTCATACAAAAAAACCTAAATAATTAGTAACTCCAGTCAATTAGTAAGATTGAAATAATAATCATAACTTTTTGTATTAGGGACAAATTTGAACAGATGGAGATAGAAAAAGAAATCTCTTTAAAAATTAATCTATCATATAAAATAGAAGGAGTCTACATAACAAGATATGCTCAGAACTTTTATGTACAAAACAATTTTTAAAACTCTTTAAATAAATAAAGATTTTTTTTTTCATGACTGAGACTTTCTGATATAATTAAATTGATAATATCACTTAAATTCATTCATAGAATTAATCCAAGCTACTAAGGTATTTTTAGAGCCAGACCTGAACTTAACTATTGCTTCAGAAATATTTATGTGTGTGACCTTGGGCAAGTCATTCTCTATTCTTATTTCATCATTTGTGAAATGATGAGTGTGACCCTCTATGATCCTATCATTCTTTGATTTCAATATCAAAAGAGAGAGAAGAAGGTACCTCCCTACCTTATTTCATGCTAAACCTTTAGGTCCTGGAAGGAGGGTAGTGCAAGTGTTATCTAAATTTTACAGTTGAAGAAATTAAGCCCAAAAGAGGTTAAGTTACTTGCTTCAGAAGTCACATAGTTGATCAATGTTATAGTCAATGTTCTTTCCACTACCCACAGTCTCCCCAGTGTTTGTCATGGGGATAAGGAGTTGGGAGGGGGTGATGAGGCTTTTCTACTTCATTTTAAGGTAAAAAAAAAATAACTGCTTTTTCCATAGCAACTATTTTTCTAAGGATCAAGTTCCTCAATTTTTTAAAAAACGTGTCTTTATAGGAATATGTGAAATGGAGAGAGAAGATACTCAACTGTGCACGTGTTTTGCTTCCTGTGAGTACTTTCAATCAACTTCTTCACATAATAGCGTATGCTAATATATACGGTGGAAAAGACAGTTCAGTTAATGACTAAAGGAGCTGCATAAGTGTGCTAGTTATAAAATTACCAAAATCAAGGAAATATCCATAAAAATTAAAATGACCTTTTGGGCTTATTTTTTTCTTTTGAAGAACTGATAGAAACCTCCCAAAACATGGCTGTTAAACCCTAACTGTGACTTGAATGTAGTCATGCAGATATGAATATTTTATGCCATATGTATTTTTATTTAATGCATAATAACAGCTAATCATAATAAATTAGCATTCTAGAGCAGAGTACATTTGATTAGAAGATAGGATATTGAAATAAAAAAAAATAACTTGTGGCAAGGAATAGGTACAAAGGTTTCAAACATCAATTTAAATTTGATCCTAAGGTTTTCTGAAGCTGTCAAAGATTGTTTCTGAGGAAACATTTAATGCAATTAGTCACATATTTTTTTTTAAAAGTACTACAATTTATTTTAACTATCACATCTCATTTTGTTTAACTAAGAATCAGTAACACAATAAAATAAAGTTACTCGTTATATTTAGATTTTTTTTCCTTTTACTGTATGAGTGAGTATGATGCCTTAAAAAGGCACAAAAGAGACAATGTTCCCCCAAAGGCTGCTTATTTTAGTGGATTATGTAAGCTGGGGACTACAGGCCTAATGGTGAATTTTATTTCAGTTATCAACAGTTGGGCTTTTCATGGTTTGTTTACTGGGTGATTATTTTGTCTTGCTAGTAACTTATAAAAAATTTCTATTAAGCGTGAAGGGGGTTGTGAAGGTCTAATCTACATCAATGTAAAGTTTAGCCATAGCAATGTAATCATGTACTTTTTAAGTACTAACTTACACAAACTTATGTACTGGCTAGGCTTTTAAACATATATTTGTTTCTGCAATTAGTTTAATTAGAATTAACCATGTCTGACTGACAGTTTGTAGAATGAAATCCTTCATTGATCCATAGAGAAAACTAAACTAGGGAAGGTGGAATATCATGATCAAAATTCATTTGCTGCCAATATATCTAATAGCAACAGAAGAATTAATCATAAGAAGTTCAGTTTTCAAATCACTGCAGACCTGGTATCTCAGTGGAGATTGCCAATGAACATGCTAATGAGTAGAAATGCAAGTCTGTTGACATCTTTGTTAAAAAATGTACTGAAGCCTATCAATTTATTTTATACACGCTGTACCATTAACACTAACTTGAGCAGTGAACCATTCAGTGATCTGTACAATCTACTTCAATTAAAATCGAGGTATTCTTTCTTACTGCATATGAATTCTTCGCTTCACAAAATGATTTACTTCATGACAGCTTCTCAGAAAAGCATAGGAATGATTTATTTACTAAAAAAGGCTCTTTTATGATAATAGAAAACTTCAGAGGCTAACATCTGCAAACAAAGTATTAGTATGTAGTCATCTATAAACTTTACTAATTAAAGGAGACAAAACTAAGAACAATATAAGAGCATTGGAGGAAATGAAGTCCTAATGTATGTGTTTCCTTTGATAGCCAACACAAAGGAAAGGGAAGACTTGAAAGTGATTATTAAATGATACCTAGGGGTTTTTCTCTTACTGAAATAATTTATTGGCCTTCTGAATGATGAAGGACCTACAGAGAGTTTATTTGATCCAACATATGCCAGGTCTTCTTAAGTAAGTATTCAATAAACTATTTAAGGGATGTGGAAATTTCTACCAACTTAAATAATCATTTGCAGTGAGACTGCAGATGGATTTTGGCTAAGAGACAACATAAATATGATAGAACACTCTGTGAACTTGTAATGGGACAATATATAATTGAGAACACAGTGCAGATAAGGTATCTAGAGGATGGAATACTTGGAGAAGGCAAGCCTTGGGTTCAAAAGCTAATTTAATATTTACTAGCTATGAAGATATGAAGACAGTGAAGTAATTTAACCTTTGTCTACTTCAGGCACCTGAAGTAATTTAGTCGCAATTTTGCTTCAACTTCTTAGCTAACACACACACACACACACACACACACGCACTGCTTTTATGAATATTTTGCTATATTTTATCTTTCTTTGTATTTAACCTTCTTCAGTTATATGCCTAACAATGTCATGTTTAGGTCAAAGTGATAACTTTTTAAGCGTAATTTAAAATTGCATTCCAGAATGAATGAATCAGTTCACGAAACTACCAATAATATATGAGTATGCATGTGTTTTCAGATTTCAATTTCCATCAGCTGCTGAGCTTGGCTTCCACTCCACAGAACACTCCCTCTCTGAAATGATAAATTGATCACCTAAAATCTCACTATCATGAAGAACAACTCAGGTTTTGATATTCTACAACTTCTCAATTTCCTTTCGGTTGCCTCTCCTCTCTGATCAGAATGCTACAGGACAACATTAAACTCTTCCTGAAGCCTTCCTTTTATAAAGAGCTCACAGCCTTCTGGGTAACTCACTTTTACATCAGCAGCTCTGCTGGACTATGGTACCAAAAACATCCTCCTCACCCAGGAGCCAGGTACCCTGTGTCTTCCCATCTCCTTCTGCTTTCCAGATTCCTTTTGTGTATTGTCTTCCCCTCTTATATTTTATAGTAAGCATTTTGAAGGAAAAGATTATCTATTTCTTAATTGTATCTCCATTACTTGGCATTGTAACTGGCATATAGTAGGTACTTAATAAATTTTTCCTGAATAGAAAGTGAATTCTTGTCACATTGTCTATTTCCATCTGTTATCTTTGCTAATTTTCTGAGTCTGAGTATCTGAAGATCATGATTTAATTGATTTATATTTCTCTTTTTATTGGGGATTTGCCTCAATCTTTTCATAGTTAAGATTTTTTAAAAATTCTGATTATTTTAAAAAAAAGTATGTGATATTTTATTTACTTACAGTTTCCTATACCACCAATATTTAGAGAAAAAAATAATCTTTTATAATCTCTTTTCTTTAAATTTAGCTATATATCCTTTTCTTTATCTATAATCCCCATTCCAAAAGACCAAATATTATTTCCAGGGGAGGCTTCTCTAAAAATGATTTATTCTTTTTTTTTTGGAGGGGGAAGGCAGGGCAATTGGGGTTAAGTGACTTGCCCAAGGTCACATGGCTAGTAAGTGTTAAGTGTATGAGGCTGGATTTGAACTCAGGTCCTCCTGACTCCAGGGCTGGTGCTCTATTCACTCTACCACCTAGCAGCCCCCTAAATGATTTATTCTTGAGAATGTAGATAAAATGATTAAATTATTGGAATGGGGGAATGTTACTATTGATGAATCAGAGGTAGGGAAAAGGAGGAAAATGAAGAATATATAGGCTCACCCAGTTGCTTCTCACTTCCCTTATTCTTTACTTATGACTTCTTTCATTTTCTCTGGGATGAATGAGCTTTCACATATCTATGGGATGAATGAGACTTCATATTTCCTCCATCACATGTTTCACAGGCACAGGATTCCAAGTTCCCAGAATATATTCTTATGAAATTTAATATCTGCTCTCTTTATTGAGTACACCAAAAATTACTGGAACATATCTCTACACTTACCGTTCATTCGAAATTCTTAGTAATTACTTTCTTCTTACTATATCAAGAAATCCAAAATAATTTTCCTAGTTAAATTTTATAATTTTGTGGAATTTAATACATATTATTCATTATACTTGCTTGTGTAATTACCTGTTGGATTATTTACTATTCAATGAATTTCCAAAATAAAACAATATCCCATTTCAATTATGTATTTTAAGACATGCAGCAAAGGTGAAGAAACATAAGAAAAGATCAAAGCAGTTGGGGAGGTACTTCTAAATGGGAAACTATTTTTTTTGCTTTTTGGAGGGCAATTGGGGTTAAGTAACTTGCCCAAGTTTAAACGGCTAGTTTTTTTTTGTGTGGGTGTTAAGTGTCTGAGGCCAGAACGGAACTCAGGTCCTCCTGACTCAGGCACTGGTGCTTTACTCACTGTACCACCTAGCCACCCCGGGAAACTAATTTTTAAATGTGGAACTTCTATAGGACTCACTTTCCTGATCTTAAGTTTCAAGGAGTAGGCTGGATGGATCTGAAGTCCATTTCAATTCTAAATTTTTGGTTCTTTTTAAGGGTCTTAATAAGAAAGGGACAGTCTTGTACCGGGGTGGTGAAGAGTTGTGCTTTCCTTTGCTATTGTCAGATCATGTTGAAAATACTGTGTTCAGTTCTGGAAGCCATATTTTAGGAAGTATGATGGTAAGTTGGGCAGTTTCAATTATAGGATACCTTGGGTAATGAACAAATGAACTGGGGATACTTATATTCAAAGATTTTGAAGAATTGTCATGCAGAAGACATATTAAACTTATTCTGTGTTGTTCTAGAGGGCAGAACTAGAAGCAATGGGTAGAAGTGGCAAAGAGGGAAATTTAGAATTGATACAAGGAAAACCTCCTAATGATTAGAGCTGAGTAAAAGTAAAGGAGGCTACTTCAGGGTGGTAGCTTCAATCTCATTGGAAGTCTTCAGGTAAAAGCTACCTAGCCCACTTGTTGGGTATATTGAAAGGGAAATTCTTATTTTGGGTATTGATTAGATGTGATAGTTCAATAAGCATTTAGTAGATCTACTGTGTGATGGGCATTATAATTGCCATAAGAATACAAAGATAAAAATGAAACAGTACCTGCCACCAAAAAGCTTACATTCTATCAAAGGAAAGGGCAAGGGGTGGCTAGGTGGCGCAGTGAGTAAAGCGGTGTTCCCAGAGTCAGGAGGACCTGGTTCCAGCCTCAGACACTTAACACCCACAGGAAAACAAACAAACAAACAAAAAAAACTAGTCATGTAACCTTGGGCAAGTTACTTAACCGCAATTGCCCTCCAAAAGGCAAAAAAAAAAAAATTATTAGACTAGGAGGAGTGGTTAGTTGCTAGATGATCTTTGAGGTCTCTTTCCAATATTTAAAAATCTAGATTTTTGTGCTTCAAGTACACCTAAACATCCCTGTATGTCCTTTTATACTTCTGGAAAGGAAGCAATATGTTCTTATTCTAGAATTTGGAATGAAAAAAATTCATAACAATGTGTTATGCTCATATCTTTATTAAATAATTTAAAGTATTATAAATAAAGACAAACACATTTCTAGTGACCAATGTTTACATTTTAGAAAATTGTAGACGTTTTTATTTGGTTCACATATTTAGTTTTATGTCAAGAGCTCAGTTTTGGTCAGGCAACCTGAATAAGTGTGGGAAAGACAAGAGGATGTGCAATGGGAAGTGTCTTTGTATATATATATTTTATGTTCATAATTTCTACCCAAACAAAAGGGAAAATACCTATGCCATCATATACTGTATAAAAACAAGCTGATTTTTAAAAAATAGCTTTTTTGTTGGTGGAAAATAAATTAAAAACTAAAAGGATCCAAACTTTGGGGATGCTTTTGAGTAATAGTTGGCAAAATCAAATCACCTTCAGTATTTGTTCTTAGAAATCATTCCTATTCCTATTTGCAATTAAGTCTCACAAAGAAAACTTTTTGCTACAGAGAAGGAAATCTAAATAATTTGACATCATTCATTTATTAATTCATTCTATGATATGTAGAATTATCTCCTTTGCTGACCTAAGGTTATTATAATTTCCTATTAATATAACCAACTCTTAAAATACTCGTTTGTCACCAGGAGTCCATGCTTCCAAATATAATGAGATACTGACATCATGTAAATTAATGACATTGGATAAACCCACAGACCTACTGAATTAAAAGTTAAAAATAAGACACTGTACCACAATTAATGATCCCTTACTTGGACTGAACCTTTAGCATCTGGTGTGGTCACCCAGAATGCTAATGTCAAAAAGACACTATGAAGGGATCAATTAAAATGTTTAATTAGCAATATTAAATTACTGAAAATCTAATGAAAACATATAAGAAACAAATTAATCTGCCCAATATTTAAACAATATTAAATAAGATTGGGAAACAAACTATATATGACATAACTATATAATACATAATATGATCATTTTTGTTGTAGGGTGAAAGTTGGCAAGTAAAATTTGGTTAAAGATCATAAAATGTCTCAAAATTATTGTTACTATTTTATATTTCAAAGTTTGAGGTCTTTTTTCTCTAAGTTTCAGCTTCAACATACATATTGATACTCTCATAAACACCCTGGCTTCCTAATTCCTCAATTTAGTCTTTTCTCATGACATAGTCCTCCTATCCAACTCTGCTATACACAGAGATAGTCATACCCTTGATTGTGACATCATCTATATCTTCTATTCATGTTCATGAGCTCTGAATTTCCTTTATCCAAGCATAATATTTTGTCATTCAATCCTTCCTTCTTCTTTATGATTCCTTACTTTGTTTTTCATAGTCATCATAACTAACCTCTAACCTCACTATCTCTCAGTCCTTTCTCAGGTCATCACCCATTCACTAGCACTGACTACAATCTTTTCCATCTTGAGATCATGGTGATTAATTAAATTTTACAAGATCCTCTACATCTCAGTCCCTCATATTTGAATTCCTTGCCCTCATGCTATTTTTGGTCATGCCATAACAAAGCACAACTTTGGATTATGCTCACCACCCCACTACCACTCACACCACATGCACAATTTGCACTTATTTACATGCTGCTAAAGAAAGTTAGAAAAAAGAAAATCACAAAACCATGCTGACTGGGTCCACCGAAATTTATACAGCAATCTTGACTGAGTGCTCACTGTTTCAAAGTGGTCCATGTATACTCCCTTATTGATTCACTAATCCATTCACTATGATTGCTTTTCAAACATATTTATCCCTCCTGAAATTTCCCATTTCTTACCATTCCTTTAGCATTTCAGATGATAATTTGCCTTATATTTCATTGGAAATGTTTTTACCATTTGATTCTGTCCACATAATGTCATATCACTCAAATGCCTTCCCCATTACCTCTTCCTTTACCTCTATCTCACATGAAAAGGTAGACCTCTTTTCCAAGATAAACTCCTCTACATCAACAAATAATATCACTCCATCCTGTCTTCTCCAAAAGATTGCTCTATTTTCCCCAATCTCTCATTAATGTTATCTTTTCCTATCCAATGGCACTTTCTCTGCTCCCTAAAATATATATTCTTGTCTTTTTCATTCTTAAGAAGTATCACTTACTTGATCTGTTCATCATTGCTAGCTACCATCCTTTATCTTTCCTCTAGTTCATAGCTAAACTGTTAAATAAATCCATGTACAATTGCATTTGGAAAAAGCAGCATGAGGACATAAGAATTGAAAAGTAATGAAGAGGTGAAACTGAGAGTTAGGAAAAGGTTATCATCATAGAAAAGTTGGTAGGAGGCAAAGTCAAATTTTACTTGTCATTAAATTTAGCATTCTCACTATCACCACAGAGGGTAAATACAAGTATAATTAATATTTGTTGGGTCTCCTCCTCACTTTGTCATGTATGGATTGGCAAAGGAGGAGTGAGTAAGCAGGAAAAAAAAGTAAGTGGTGGGATGATAGGGCAATGGTTGGCACAGCAAAGTTTCATAATGATATATGCAGGATTCTGAGAAAGTCTCACCAGTCAGATCTCAGGACCTTTCTTAGAAACAAATTTACCTACAATTCACCCCCCCCCAATTGCTGGGTACCAATGTCTTCATGAAAGAAATATGCTTATATGTATATATGAACATATATTTAGTTATAGTTTACATCTAATTTAAATATCATGTAAACATGTACAAAATATTTATCACTATAATTTATCTTCCTGAAAAAATTAAATATCCTTTATAAATACATGCACTTAAATGCTGGACAACAGAAGGGCATTTTAATTAGAAAATAGGTAACACTGATTATTAAAATGCCTTTTTAAGTTTGGAGGGGAAAAAAGCAAACACTGATCTCCTTTTTTGTATATTTTAAGGGACTGATTTAGACTGATTTAATTTTTTCAGCATAGCATGACATAGATTTTATAAATTATAATCTATTCTTAACTGTGGAGATGACATCACTACAAATACTCAATCTATTTAGCTCTCTCCTTTAGGCCATGAACCATGCATTGGAAAAGAGCTTCCTGTAACAATAGGGGAGGGTTTGTCTGCCAGCCACTCACATGTGCAGTGATTGTCCTTTACTGAACCCCACTGACATTTCACAAAAACGAATAGTTTCTCACAGCAGCATTCTGATTGCCACCATTTGAACCAATTATCACAATTTAGGGTGAAGAGTAGACAAGCTGTCTTCATACAAAATAACCCCAACAGCTGGCTGCTCTTCTGTGCAGGTAAGGCACACTGGTTGTCCAAAAATTTCACAGAAATCCAGAATTGCAGAAGCAAAAGCAGCTCTAGTAGAACAACCCCTTCATTTTACAAAAGATGAATCTGAAGACCAATGAAGAAAAATAATTTACTGAAAGTCCCAAAGGTATGAATAACAGAGCTGGTCCTAGAACCCAGGTCTCCTAACCTGGGCCGGCCCTGTGGACTTTCTATTATGCCATGCTGTTTAATAGTGTTCTAGCTAGAATGAACCATAGTTCAACCACAGTGCAAAGTAATTTATCATTTTAATCATCTTCATTTCATACACAGGAGAAATAGGTATATTATCTCTAGCCTATTATAAAGCAGGGCAATTCGTAGACTCTCAGTTACTAATCAAATCGCAATTAAGACACAATTCACAATTAATTCTTGGCTTAGCTGAAGCACATTGTCCATCTGTCCAGTCAATGACATTTCCTAGAAACCAAGAAATAGTATCTTGATGATACAGAGAATGTCTCCTAGCATCAGCCGTTAAAAAGTTGCTCTTCATGTGTAACACATTGAATGCTCTTGGAGATGCAAACATGGTACCTCAGTCATTGAAATAGTTTTGTTGTAACATTTTTTTTTCTCTTAATGATCATGGGAGAGTAATACTCAGGGACAGATTGGGGGTGGGGCAGAGGATTAAAATGATAATTGATTTGCTGCTCTCTGGAGAAATTCCTAATAGTAGAATTCTACAAACACAAATAATTTACTGGAAGGGTGTTCTGTTTGCACATTCATAAGCCACATTGTGTTACAATTAAAAAAAACGAACTAAATGAAAAAAGATATATTTTACTTTAGAAATAACTGTATAGCAAATGCTAGCACTTTGCAAATAATAAATACTTTAGGTTTATTTTCAATATAATGGTTTTATCTTCTAAGATGAGGGAAATAAATAGCGATTGATTTATACAGATTGTTCAGGAGCCTCCAGGACAGATAGACATGGAAAACTGGGAGGATGCCATGAATGATGGCTAAAACCTCTGCCAACAGGAATGAAAGAGGACTGAGTATCTCATTTGAAGCCACTGTGAAGAGCAAGGGGGGATTTTTCAGTAGCCCACAGAGAGCATATTGTTTGTTTTTCTGCCACTGAGAAGAATGCACAAATAAGGTTTGTCACTCTATTAAAGGAAAAGGTGGAAGGGTTTCAAGGTTAGATTCTTTATTCTCCAAGTTATCAAAGAGAGTTAAATATTTCTGAGAAGGGCAGTTAGAAGTGATTCAAAGGGAAGTCTGTGCAGAAACGGTATCCTAACCTGTGTAAGAAAGAGAAGAAGGAACACAATATTTGGAGCAAAACTGTAAGGCTATTAACTTTCTTGGCAGATAGATGGTTCAGGGAATAGCGTGCTGGGTCTGAAGTCAGGAGGACCTGAGTTCAAATCTGACCCCAGATGCTTACTAGCCACCTGACCTTGGGCAAGCTACTTAACTTGTAGCTGCTTCAATTTCCTCATCTATAAGTTGGGGATAATAATAACATCTATGTATCAGCATTGTTGTGGGGACAAAATGAAATGATATTTTTAAAGCCCTAAGCACTGTGACTGGCACACAATAGGCTCTATATAAATATTAGATATGATGATGATTGTCATTATCATCACCATTTAGTGTACAATTGTACCCAAGGAGGAAGATGCTACAATGAATCATGCTATGGACTCACAGGGACCATCAAGAGAAAATCCAGTAATATTCAGAGGAAGAAGAGAAAGACAGCCTCTAACTTCCTGTGATTCTTTGTTGAGGTGTTGTAAGAAGACGGCTATTGCTGGATCAGACATGGACAATGAGGAAGTACTGTCTTCCTTTCAGAAATGATAGAGGGATGCCTGAGACTTTTCATACCTAACAATCACTATCCACTCCTCATAATTCACATCGGAGAAAATAACACTACTAGAAAGAACCCAGAAAACATTATGAGACATTGTGAAGTCCTGAGCAAGATGGGATATAATTGCTTAGCTATTGTCAATAATTTCTGAAAAACTGCAGATGGAAAAAAAGATAATTTTTGTTAAGTCATTTAGTCGTCTTGTCTAATGCTTTGTGAACCCATGGATGCTAACACTGTCTGTGGGATTTTCTTGGCAACGATACTGGTGTGACTTGCCATTTCCTTCTCCAGTGGAAGAAAGCAAACAGAGGTCAAGTGACTTGTCCAGGGTCACACAACTAGTGGCTAAGGTCAGATTTGAACTCAGGTCCTTCCAGCTTTAGGTCCTGTACTCTATCCACCGAGTCACCTAGCTGCCTCCTAAAGAAGACAATACAGGACCACAAAATAGTAAAAGTTGTCTTGATTTTCCCAAATGAGAAGAGGATAACACCTTTAACCTGTAGACTAGTGGGCTTCACCTCAAGTCTTCCAAAGCTCTATGTACAGGAAGAATTTGTATGGTTTATGATATTGTGGGGGCTTCGTATTTTAACTGCATTTTATTATAACTGGTTTATTTTGTAAGTTTTACTTTTATGAACCTGAAAACATTATTTTGAGAATGGGCCCATGGATTTCATCTGACCACCAAATGGGCCAATGACATGAAAAAAGATTAAGGATCCTGACTCTAGAAGGTATTGTGATAAAGATAATTGAGCATTTACAATAAAAAATGGTTAACACAATGAATGAGCATGGATTCAGGAAGAATAGGCCAGACTTAATTAGCCCTATTTCCTTTTTTTGGTCAATGTTACCAGATTAGGGAAATATATTCTATATATAACCTGAAATTTCAAAGAAACATTTGACTTCATCATTCATGCTATAACTGTTGAAAAAAGAGACACTGAGGATGGATAATAATATAGTTAGCTAAATTTATAACTGATTGAAATCATAATGGATAGATGTCAACTTGGAATAAGATCTCTAGGCATTAAGTCCTTGACTCTGTTCTGTTCAGTATTTTTTATCATTTATCATTTTTAGCACTTGGATAAAGACAGAGATAGATGGGGCAGCTAGGTGGTGCAGTGAATAGAGCACTGGCCCTGGAGTCAGGAGGACCTCAGTTCAAATCTGACCTCAGACACTTAACACACACACACACACACACACACACACACACAAACTAACAATGTGACCTTGGGCAAGTCACTTAACCTCAATTGCCCTCCAAAAAGCCAAAAAAAAGAGAGTATACATATCAAATTTATAGATGACAAAATTCTTGGTGATTTAGCTAACATTATATGATAGCACTGGGACCCCAAAACATAATCAAGAGGCTAAAATGATGCAGCAAATCTAATAGGTACATTTTAATAGGTATAGATATGAAGCCCTACACTTTGTTTCAAGGAAGCAACTAAAACAGTAGAATAGGTAGTTGTAACTAGAAAACAGCTCTTTATCAAATAATTTGGGGCTTTGGTGAATTTTAAGCTATAATGATTCCATTAGTGAAATATGATTGCAAAAAGTTCAGCACAGCCTTTGGCTAGGTTAAGAAAGGCATAATACCCAGAATGAAGGAAGTGAAATTTTTGCTCATCTTAATCATCTGTAACCCTGGAACCGAAAGTGAATTCAGTTGTTGGTGGAGCAACTTAGAGAAAGATTGCAGGATCTCCACTGCTGAGTTCTGAGAGTTGAGAGCAAGCCTTTGCTTCTACAGAATTATAACTGTCCAACAGTAGTATAAACTGCTTCTGGTTAACTTTGCTGCAAATTTTTTTTTTCCAAAAGAGGGTTACTAACCATTTGCCATTCACATTGTAGACAGAATTTTTGATTAAGTATGGATTGTATTAGAAAATCCCCTTCCACCCTGAGTACTATTTGTTCCATAGGCTAAGAATTCCAAGTCCATCAGCTTCCAAAGTGGATTTATGAATCTCTTATTACCTAATACCACAGTGAGTTACTTCAATACTGATATGGAGTTGTATCTTTTGTCTTCAGTGATATAACAGAAATTTCCTTGGTTTTGTTTCAATGTATAATTCAGGAGATATTTTTTACCATAGAATATTTTTCATTTATTCAAAAGTAGAATAATATTATATACAAATAATTGGCATGCTTTCCTAAGTACCCATGCTTCTTTATCCATTCAGGCCATGTATACCCTGTACCATTAATCATTCAATAAATATTTATTAAATACCTACTATGTCCCCGGTACTATATTAAGTTTTTATGGGTATATCTGCAATAAGAAGAAAAAGAAAGGATGAGAACAATGGCTTAAAGTAGAACGTGAAAAAAGTTAGAGATGATAAGGAACAAAAACTCTTATTAACCAGCACGAACTAGAAAGTATAGAACAAACATGGTTAAAAGATAATTTAAGCTCTTTTCCTCCAAGATTTTTTCTGCTCCTTCCTGAGGCTGACGATAACACACAGTTCACCCACAGTGCAGGGGCATGGGGTAGGAAAGGGGGATATAGCCTCCAACCCTTTTTCACCCTGGCCCAGAGAAATGGGTCTGGCGATGGTTGTTTCTGTTTTGTGTCATTTGTCTGTCTTAGTTTCAGGTGTCTCTCGTGATCCCTACTTGACTTAAGAGTTTGTGTCATGATGACCCTGGAGCCAGGATTGCTGGCCAGGTAGTACTCAAGGCAGCCCAGCATTCAAACACTTTGGGGAGTAGAGAAGGGGAGGCTGAACCTGGAACTGGAACTATCTATGTTCTGAAGGAACCTAGCTAAACCGTGAAAAAAATATTATTTCTCTTCCCAGTGAATGAGGTGGTAGGAGTATTGTAGAGAGTAAGTAGACTTCCCACATATTAGGAAGTAAGACTGCATATTTATCATTATACTTTTGAAGGAAACATTCTTTTGAAAGAGAGAGAGAAAGTGAGAGACAGAAGACAGACAGAGACAGAGAGACAGAGAGAGAGACAGACAGAGACAGAGATAGAGAGACAAAGAGAGACAGACAGAGAGAGAGAGAGAGAGAGAGAGAGAGAGACAGAGAGAGAGAGAGAGAGTGAGTGTGATACCGAGATTCATCTGTTTGATGGCTCCCAGCACAATATGTACTGAGTTCAATAATTATCAAAGACTATCTTTGAATTCATCCAGTGATTCACAAATAATTAGTATTCTTGTCATAGGCTTTTTCTACAATGTTTCTCTCCATTTGCAGATGGAATACATATTTTAAACTTAGTATTGAAACTCTCTTTCTGAGGTGCAGTTTTTTAGTGATTTTTCCTAAGGGACAGGTTGTTTTGAGTGTTGCTCAATAACAGTAGGGGAGTGACTGGAGGTAATAGGGACCCTCTTCATGATTCCATTTCTTTTAAAATGTGTGAGATGGGCTGATTTGGGATATATAGGATAACCCTGGAATCATGACATCCTCTCCCCACTTCTATAAAGAAACCCATTTAGGCAGCAATGAACAGAGATATCAAATTCATGGTCTCTGATTTGGAATAAAACTATGGAGGATGAATTGAATCAGATTAAAACATAATTGAAAAATGTTTGAGAAAATAAAAATAAATAAATAGAATGTAGATAATGTTCATGTGTAATTTTTAAAGACAATATGCAATGCCCAGGGATCTGTTTCTATTTGAGTTTGACACCACCAATAGGCAAGAGAATAGTAAATCAGGAGACAGGAAGCAATATTGGATTTTAGTGATGGATGAATTCAGTCACTAGCTGCTATATATTCTTTGTTGAGTTATTTAAGAAGCTAGGTGGCATAGTAGATACAGCATTAGTTTTGGAGTCAGGAATACCTGAGTTCAAACAGAAAAGTACCCTTCCTGATAGTTTGACCATGGGCAAGTCTCTTGACCTTTGTCTGACTCAGTTTCTTAAACTGTGAAGTAGAAATAATGATAGTATGTGGCTGCCAGGGTTGTTGTGAGAATTAAATGCGGTGACACATAGCATTCACTTTTGCTTATAATCATTATTTCATAGAAAATTGTGATATGTATTATTTGTGTTATGATATATTGTGATTATAACATGAAATAGTCATGATAATTTAACATTTGATTGATGTTAATAATTAATGACAATATTATTGCTATCACATTATATGATGTAATATTATATTGTGTTTATTGCTTTTTTCTAAGAAATATGTTATAGTAAGTTGTAGAAATGACAAGAAATCAATAGAACACTTCACAGATAATGTAGCACATTAGGATAGAAGAAAAAGCAAATTACATTAAACCAGAGAAGTTATGGCTGATAATGACCAGAGGCCTAGGTATTTTCCAGACCAAAAGCTAAAAATGAAGCAGAAACATTTGGTATAACACAATATGCATGATATTGGCATTCATAAGTATGGCATATGTAAAGATTATTATAAAACCTTCCTGCTGCTTTCATCATTTTAAATGTAATAAATTAAGCTGTCTTATAATTCCCTTTCCCAAATTTGTCATTTATCAAAATTGTTTATGCCATGTTCGAATATTTTTAAAAAATTTTTTAGTTATCAGGGGCGGCTATGTGGCACAGTGAATAGAGCACTGGCCCTGGAGTCAGGAGGACCTGAGTTGAAAGACGGCCTCAGACACTTAACACAAAAACTAGCCATGTGACCTTGGGCAAGTCACTTAACCCCAATTGCCCTCCAAAAAAAAAAAGCAAACTGCCTGTTCAAATCCTTTGACCACTAATCAACTAGGGAATAACTTGTATCCTTTTAAATTTGAATCAGTTATCTATATATTTTAGAAATGAGACCTTTATCAGAGACATTCATTATAAAAATTCTTTCCCAGTTTTCTGCTTCCCTTCTAATCTTGTTGCATTGGCTATGTTTGTGTAAAAACTTTTCAATTTATTATGACGAAAATTATCCATTTTGCATTTCATAATTTTCTCTATCTCTTGTTTGATCATAAATCCTTCCATTCTCCATAAATCTGACAGGTAAACTATTCCTTGTTCTCCCAGTTTGAGTATAGTATCAGCATTTATGTTTAAATTTTGTACCCATTTTGACTTTATCTTGGTATAGGGTGTAAGATGTTGGTCTATGTCTAGTTTCTGCCATACTATTTTCTAGTTTTCCCAGCAGTTTTTGTCAAATAGTGAGTTCTTATCCCAGAAGCTGTCAACTTTGGGTTTATCAAACAGTAGATTACTATAATGTGTTTGAATATTTGAAGGGAATAACTAGTATTTCTCCTCAGTTTTCTTTCTTGAATTTCCTTTTCATGCCCTTTTCTTCATTCTACCAAAGGAATGAAGTCACACGAATCCTTCCTTTCCTTTCAATATAATTATGATCTTAAAATTTTATTCTACCTCAAGCAGATGAATTGAATTTTCATATTGAATTATCTTCCCCTTCTTTGAATATTATAAAGAACTGATTCTTAGGAAAAGCAGCTGAAAACACTAATCAAGAAAAAGGGTTGACAACTTGATCCTAAACGTATTACTCATTCAACTAAATTTTTCCAAAACAATTATTTTTCCTTCATACATAAACTAATACTTCTCTCACATTTTACTGGTAGTTTGTAGTTTTAGTAAAACTTTTTTTTTTGGGGGGGGGAGAAGAAGAAGGATCTTTCCATTTGCATATTAAGGTTAGTTCAATGAATGAAAATAGCTCAGTGAAGCAATACAAATAAGACAATTTGAGGATCCTGTAATACTTAACCACTGACATTTATTCTTACTAACTCCTTTTATTACAGGTGATCATCAGGAGTGAAAATGCTAATTACACTGAAGTTTGTATTCAAAACATGCATCTTTTTAGTCCACATCAAAATTCTGTGAGGTTATATGTGTCTCTGAATTTGAATTACTTTGCCTTATGTTAATAAAATTTATGTGAGATTTCAATTTTAATTTTGTTTATAGCTTTGAAATAAATTCTGTAGAGTATATCTATTCAATTATGTATCATAGTCTGGACATAGTCTGAGGTGTTTTTTATTCACTGGCTTTTTTAAAGCACATAATTAGGTCAAACTGTCTTGAGGTATTGAGTTATAGAACTAGTTTATCTGTATAGCTTTTTGTTCATTTGTTGTGGAAGGAAATAATACAATATGCAAAAGGACAATGATCTTTCCCTGAATGGAACAAGAAGTGGTGGGGGCAGGATTGGATTTACTTTATGAAACTATACAATTATTTCGAGGACCTCAAATTATTACACCAATCTTCTGGAGGTGATTTGCCGAAAGATTTACTTTATTCTTTGATACAGCTAAACTGGTCTACTTGCTGTTCACAATCAGCCCTCTGCTTCCTATTTCTTTTGCCTTTGAGCTGGCTGTCCTCGACTTTTGGAATGCACCCTTTCCTCACTTTTACTTTTTAGAATCCTTCATTTCCTTTAAAAATCAACCCAAATGTTCATGTACTACTTTTATTTTATTTTATTTAAGCAATCGGGGTTAAGTAACTTGCTCAAGGTTACACGGCCAGTTATTTCTGGGTGTGGTGCTGAGTGTCTGAGCCCAGGATTCGATCTCCAGGTCATCCTGACACTGGAGCCAGTGCTCTTACTCACTGTGCTACCTGGCCGCCCTCATGTACTACTTTTAAAATGGCAGCTTTTGTCATATTTCCAGGTGCTAGGGCTCTCACTCCCTTAACTATCCTGTATTCACTTTGCACATGGTTCTCTATATATTCATATATGTATATGCTGTCTCCCCTGTTAGAATGTAAGCTCTATGAGGACAGAGTGTTTCACTTTTGCCTTTGAATCCCCAGGACCCAGCAGATTCCATGGCACAGAGAATATACTTAATAAATATTTGTGGGTTATTATATACTTCCACTGGGCCACAAGCAATATATTTCGTATTTCTGAGTCTCAGTTTTCTGATCTGTGAAGATGAGGATGATAATATTTGTACCATATATCTCATAGAGTTACTGGAAAGAAAAGTTTGCGAATCTTATCAGTGATACATACATACATACATACACAAAGACACACTCATGTTTGTGTGTGTGTTTGCATGTATAACTATATACATGCTAGATATTGCAAAAATATCAGTGTAGTTTTAAGCTACTAAAGCTTAAAATGTGATTTATTATTATTATTTAATTTCTGCTGGTATAGTCTATGCCTTTCCCCAAGACATAACCAGTTTGTAGATTTGTCATAAAATAGCTGACATTTAAATGCATGTTAAAGTTTAGATTGTTTTACATTTATGATGCCATTTGATCTGTCATTATATGAGTTTCTAAGTATCTTTTTCTCCAGTTTCATGACCTCCTTGTTTTACTGCAGCGAGTGTGCACATAAGCAAAGAGAAGCTGTGAGACACCATAACAATGAAGAATCTGTTAGAACCAATTGGCTACAAGCTGAAACAGTAACAATCTTCTACTAAATTTAAGAGGACGAGAATACCATCACTTCTCCATGTTTTGCAAGGAGTGAAATCCAACACTTATTTTATATAGAGTGCTTAAAATCATAAGGCAGCAAATCTGAACATAGTCTTTAAACTTCTTTATTTCTGTGGAGTCAGTAATCTACCATTTATTACTATGTCTCAGATACTATACTAAATAAAAACTGGAGTATATTTGGTGACAGTCTACCTACAAAGGAAAAAAAATTGTATTTTTTATATAATGAACATAAACTTTGAGCATTTCTTAGGTTTAGTATTTTTAGTTCAATAATGGGAAAAAAAAGCCTTACATACTTATGGAGAGTCACAGAACATGGTTTTGCAATGGAAACTAAAAGACTATCCTTGGAATTGGTGTGGTAAAGAATTCTAGGGTCTCACATTCCTACTAGTGTAACATTATGGACTCATATTCCTGAAATAATTCAACAGAAACATCATCTAGGCTTCCCAGACAAACTAGTTCCATTTCATTCCTTTTCCTTTAACACTCGAAATCACGTGTGGAAGATTGTGATAAGAAGATTGTGATTGCAGTTTAGGGGTCAAGGAAAATGGATAAATGTAATTTTCACACATCACTTTGTCCTGAAAACAATGGAGTGAGGTAGATGATCTTACAGTCATCATTATCACTATTTTACAGATATAAATGGAGGAGGACATTCTTTTCTTATTCCCCTAATTATTGGTTTCTTCCTTTCCCATTGCTTTGTACTTAAAAAAAAATCTATCATGCATTTCCCCTTTCTGAGTCCATGGCTGATGCCAAGAGTTAGTTAGCTGCATGCAGATATGGACCATGTGACATTTTTCTTAATGTTCTCAGTAAGTGGAGTAAGTGCCCAATAAATTCTTGTCTATTGACTTATCTGAAGCAGGATTTGAACTCAAATTTTTCTTCCTTTCAGATTGGTAATTTGACTTGTTAAAAACATCATGGTAATGGATAAGATGTAAAATATATTAAATGAAAATCAAAGACATTTTAACATTTCTAAAAACACTAATGAACAGTCATGAATCATGCCTGGAGTCACATCTTCTTGCCCTAGTGCTTACAAATTATCACTCTGATTTTACTGAGTACTGTCAGTTGCAAAATAAAGCCAAAGTATCAAATTAGAATTTAATGTGAAACTACTAAATGTATGTAGCAGAACACTTAAGTTTTCTCTACCAGAAAGTATATATAGGGACAGTAGTCCTATCCTGAAAATCAGAATGTAAATTTTTCCAGCCATTTCTACCAGTCTAAGAATATCTAAACCTTCTCCATGAATTCATATAAGGACATTTTCCACAATTCACAATGCTAGTACTGTTTATAGGATGTTGTGGAGAATAAAATATCTTTCAATCTAAAATTTTAACACGTTTCATATTTCAAATACTTGTTCTTTCCCTCTAAAGTGACCTAAAACTATTTGCAAATAAACTGTCCCCCAAAGCATGTTTTCTTACAAGAATACTATCAGTAGCAACAACAAAAACAAAACAAAACAGAACATACAAGTAATGTCTACTGAGAAAAAGTAATCTCATTTTGACCAGGGAATTGAATTAGATTCATTAGCATATTTATATTTGAATAAGAACATCCTGTTTTATATAACATTAGAACAGAAAAGTTGATTTCATGAAAGGAAGGTTCAGAATAATGCTTATAAAACATCCATGTATTTTTTATTAAATTCTTCTATATTCAGTGGTTCCCTTCTTGTGGGTCAAATCTGTCCTCCTGGGAGTAAGAAAATTATTACAAGGAATCCATGGAAGCACATTGATTTTTTTTTATTTTTTACTTAATTCAAACAAAAATGATTCAGTATAGCAATGCCACAAACATGCCTTCTCTAGCCTGAAAAGACAACATGTCTGGAATATATGCATAGGATTATTTTTGGAATGTATGTATATATTGCTGTGATCACAGTGGGGGGGTTACCGTCTCTTCTTAGACACCCAGGCTAGAAACCTAGGTGTCCTCTTCAACTCTGCACTCCCACTAATTCCCCATATTTTGTCACCAAAATCTGTCAATTTTACCTTTATGTCATCTCTTGAATATACTCTCCTATCTTTTCTGAAACTGCTAGTACTAGGGATCTACCTCTCATCACCTCATGCTTAGATTATTATAAAACCTTCTAGAGAATGCTCTTTTCCTTTCGTTTTCTTCCCTAAAATTTAACACAGTGCCTGGCACATAGTAGGCATTTAATAAATGCTTGATGACTTACTGACAAAATAAAAACTTTTAAAAGTATCATTACTTTATAGATGCCTAAAAAGTATTTTCTCAATTAATGCTTACTGATTGAACAACTATTATGTGTGTAAGGACCTATCAAAATTTAAGGGGAATCATACTTACAAAGGTTGGGAAACACTGTTCTAAATAACTAATAAAAAGATGGTCACTAGAATGTATTTTTTCCATCCTTTAAAAAAGCAGATATTTTTTTCCCCCAACAAATTCTTTTAAATACCTGTTTTCCTTCTCCCCCAACCCTAAAGAGAATAATTTTCTATGGAATGATTTTGGTTCTGACCCATTTCTGTAAAATATGGATTTCATTTTTGTGATAAGTAGATCAAATCTTTTATTTTTTAACCTTTACTTTAACATTTGCATGTCATTTGTAACTTGTCTAGTGACATATCTTAACTAGTCTACTCCCTTTCCCCATTATTGCAATGTTTATTTTATAGTAAGCATTGGGAGAAAAAAGGGTTTTAGAATAAAAAAGTCAAGAAAGCACAGGCTATTTCATTGTCTTTTCTTTTTCTTTCTTTCTTTCTTTTTTTTAGAATAAATCTTTCATTCTTTGGGCATAGTCGAATCCTAAGGGTAAGATTAATTTTTCATTTTTCTCCTTATATCCCAAGTACCTTGCACAGATCTGTCAACTAAGCAGGAACTTAGTAAGTGTTTATAAGATTAAATTGGTGAATGGCTCTCATCCCATCACCTTAGTTTACTTCCTTATTACTACATACATAGACTAAGAGCTGGGCAGTCTGTCAATAAATATTTAAAACACCTACCATATGCTGGGGCAGGTAGGTGGTGCAGTGCATAGAGTGCCAGACTTAAAGTAAGGAGGATCTGAGTTTAAATCTGACCTTAGAAACTTACTAGTTATTTGACCATGGGCAAGTCACTTAACCCTGTTTGCTTCAGTTTTCTCATCTGTACAATGAGCTGGCAAAGAAAATGAGAAACTATTCCAGTATCTTTGCTGAGAAAACCCCCAATAGGGTCATAGTCAGATGTAACTTAAAATGACTGAACAATAACACCTATGTGCCAGTGCAAGGCACAGTACAAAATATTAGGGATACGGAGAAAATAAAATATAATACCTGATCTTAAGGAGCCAAGAGTCGAATAGGCAAGAAAACATGTAAAAAACTATGTGCAAACAAGTTATATAAAGGATGAATTGGAAATGTTCAAGACAGAAGACAGTATAATTAAGGGTAATCAGGACTTTGAGAAAATTAAATTGATTCTATGTAATTTTAAATTGATCATATTTACAGCTAATTGATTTTGTCCTCTAACTGCATGGTTCTTTGTCTCTGAACTTAGTATAGAAATTCAGCTGATCTGTAATGACTTAAGCTTAGACATATATTTCTCCTGCTCTTCATGTTCAATTTTGTTTCAAGGAATTCTGCTATCCCTGGAGGATGTGGGTGGACATCATGGCATCTGGTTCAGTATCTTTACACAACGAAGCTATCCTTCAAGGATGTCTGGTTTGCTGTTCAAAGAAATTTAGGCCATTATCTTGGACCCTGCAAATGAACTCAAATAATGGACATTCCTTAGTCACAAGAGAATAGACGGGGGTTGTTGCTAGCCCTTCATTCCCAACTTCTTACCAATCACATTGACCTCCATGACTCAGCTGTGCAATCAATCAATCATTTTTTTCTCAACTCCATGACACTAGTTCTGTTCTTTGTTCTAACCTCATAAAATGAGTTGTCTTCATCTCAGGTCTTTGGCTAAACTGAGCAATTCTATTGGCAGGAAGTGCCCCTGTCAAAATGCTATCTTTCTCTGAGAAATGTGCTCCAGTTTACCTTTATTGAATTTCACTTATGACTGCTTTCTATAAAAAGGTGGGCACTTTATCTGGGAATGAAAGAAAAGCAGGGGAGGCAGGGGGCTGAGATGAGGAGAAAGAAGATTCCACGAATAGGAATCAAGTAGTGAAAATGCCTGAAGATGGGAAATGGAGAACAGAACTTTGTTAGAACAACAAGGGGGCTAGATTGCGGAATATCTGGGATGTTGGTGCTGGTGGTATAAGCTGTGAGATGTATAACAGACTGGAAAGGTAGGAAAGGGGAGCAGTTTATGAAAGGCTATGAATGCCCAACTGAGGGTTTTATATTTGACCTTGGACATGACAGAGGGCCACTGGAGATTGATGGGTAGTTGAATGACATGGTCAGATCTATACTTTAGGAAGGTCTCTTTGGCAATAGACTGGAGGATGAACTGAAGCTAGGAAAGAGTTATGGCAGGGAGACCAATCAACAGGTTAATGCAGTTTTCTAGGCATCATGTGATAAGGGTCTGACCAAGGTTGGAGGCAGTGTTAGAGGTGACTAGTGATAGGCAAGGAAGGGAACTGATTACAGTAATACATGCTGGGAGCTATAGCAAAAGATTTTTTTTTTAATTTGAATTGGTAGATGTGTGTAATGGTAATGTTATTTGAATTTGAAGACCCCTTTTTATATTGGCAAGTAAGCAGGTACTTAACACTTAGTAACTAATCAAACCTCTGTGAAAGAAACAGAAGGTATGAACCCCTGTTCCTGATGTGACAGGAAGGGGTTGACTGAAACAGGAAGCAGCTAATGATGTGTGTATATAAAGAAAAGCCCCAGGAAGGGACAGTCAGAATTTCTTGGTATCAGCATCTGGAGGCAGAACAGCTACAGAAGAGAAATGAGAATCGAGAACTGAGTCAGAATTTCCCGAGAACTTGTGGTGACATAACATCTTCTGAAGAGCAGCCCAACAGGCTGAAGAGAAGCCCAGGAACCCAGGAGCCCAGGAGTCCCCTCCCCCACCCCCCTTGGCTGAAGGTGATTCTAATTTTTTGAATGAGCTGCAGAAGACTGAGGAAGCATGATTGGGATGCTAAGACTTTGCCTGTTTGTGGCTTGCTTGAGCCGTGAATTCCTGGGAACAGAAATTGTGAAGGATTTGAGATGGACTGGACCCTGTGAACTTCAGTGTGGAGCAGGACTTACATTGAGAGCTGGACAAGGAAATGGGAGCTGTCTGCCTTTGAATCCAGGTGACTGGTGGATTCAGTTGGAGTTACCTGCCTTGAGTCAAGATGAAAAGAACTCTCCTGTGAGTACTGAACAGTGATGAAATTGTGGTCTGCTAGTGACCCCTTAGGGGTGAAGGGTCTATGTATTTTCTAAGGATTGCACTTAGTGATTAATGATACTTAGTAATTGATTGCTGAATAAGTGACTGATTGAGCTAACTTAGGGTGCACCATGAGTGGAAGCCTTAGACCATTGTACTTTGAGATGTTTGCTCTTTGTTCAAAACTTTGTGGCTACTATGGTGGAAACTATGTGGCCATTTTAATGATAAGCTGTTGTGAATACTATATTGTGATTTTCTGTGACAAATTGTAATATTGTGAATGCTGTACCTTTATTTTCTGTTAATGTTTTGCTTTGATTTGTTATGGAATAAACAGAGTTCACTATACTGTGTATTCAGAACCTTAAAAGCTGTTTACAGCAGCATTCTTCTGGAAAGCTGCTCATGCATGGCATTACAATGTGTACATATTTTAATATCAAAAAATAGAAAGCAGATATTTACCTTTTGATACTATGGAATTGTATCGATGAGGTAATATCTTTTGTGGATGGCAACACATGGGAAAAGGTGCAATTTAAACCTCTTTCACAGGATTCAAAAATGCTTTGACTTACTTATTTGTTTCAAATTGATTAAATCTTTGCTAATTCTAGGATACTTTGGAGCTAGAATATACAGATATGATATAAAAAAAATAAGAAAAAAAATAAAAAAGACTTTGACTTCAAGGAATTGACTTGGGACAGGGGAGACAACATATAAATGCCCAAGTTGAATATATGATAATTGGACGAATATGAAATCACTGTCAATTAGGGGAAGAGGTAGAAGTGTTGAGGGATTGCATTTCAGGCAGGAAAAACAGCTTGTGCAAAGATCAAGTGGGAGGAGTTGAGATGTTTAGTTCAAAGAAAAGCAAACAAGTAGGTTATTTGGAGAAGAACATAGGATGTGTGATGGGAAGTACCATTAAATAATTCTAGAAATATGGGATAGAGTCAGATTTTAAGGCTTTAAATGCCAAGAGGAGTTTGTATTTTACCCAGGATCCCTAACTACCAAAAGTCTATCTGATCATACTTGACTGGTTTGTCCTTCCTTTAATCCACTTTACACGCTACTCTCAGACTGATCATCCTATATCACTTTGAGTGCATTACTACCTTTCTAATCCCCCATGAAAAACCATTAAATAAAAGTCTTCTAAACTCTAAAATAATCCCTCTGCATAATTTTTCTTGACTTAAATTTTCATTGGTATTGTGATCTTAATAATCAATAAACACAAAGACTGCAACATTCAAAGAACCAGAAAGATGTTTGGTTAAGAAATTGAGAATTGTTATACATATATTTTAGAAAGTATATATTTGAGTGTGAGAACATGGGTGGTGTATACATACACATACATATGCATATGATATACATATACATTATGTATGTATACATAACATTTCACAAAACTGCTCTAGTTGTGTCCCTATGTGCTCCCTTTTCCTTCTCCTGTGCATTAAAATATTTTACTCTTGCATTTCTTTTTGTGCATCTAACCCTACTGAATTACTTAACACTCTTCCAAAGTGGAAGCCTTCCCCGCTTATTATACTACTCTAATTATTGTCCACACCTGTCCACCCTGTGACAGCTTACCATCATTCCATGCACATTTTAGTCTCCAAATCTTTGCTCTCATTATACTGGAATGTTCTGGCTCCCTTCCTCACGATCTGAATATTTTTTTTTCTCTATGGTTCAACTCAAGGTTCACCTGTAGGAAATCTTTTCACAACTATCCAGCAAAATAACTCTCCCTCCTGTGGAATCTTCTAACATATTGCACACTCTAGCAATCTACACTTTGCATATGTTATGTTATGTTTTTAATACATCTGTTCAAATATATTGCAAATTTACAGCCCTACTCAAAAGTCATTTTCTTTTCCTTATCTGTTTTGTATTCAATCTAAGATCTGTGTTTAGCTTGCTCTTAGTTCTCATGAAGAATGAACAATGTTCCCAACAGTCTTTGTTCTCTAGGAGCTTATACCCTCTTAAATATTTACATCATGTTATTTGCAAGACTCTCTTTTTCAAATACGTACCTTTGCTGAATATCAACTAAAGAAGGTTTAACTTGGTTGTCTTTTTTAAAAGTAGGCAATGACTATGCAAGGAAGATGACACAAATTTAAATAAGATAAAATATGTCACTTTACATATTATTTTAAAATTTCAGTTTAATACTTAGTCTCACTTAAATAAAATATTTAAACAAAAACATGATGTTAAATATGTCTATTACATTTCAGGTTTTTTGAAAATTTATCAGTGATGACTGTATTCTTGTGATTTTCTCTTTCATTAGACAATGGAGCTATAAGAGATAAGGAGGAAAGAATGTGAATAACACAAATATTCTGGAAGAAATGACTTACATGGCTAATGGATCATTTAAAAATAGCATTTAATGTAAGTTTTAAAAGTTATATTTTCCTGAACATATATACAACCTCTACTTAACAGGAAAATAGATGTAAATTAAAATGTCAGAATTGTAGGCTCCAAGGTGAAGGATTAAGTATTTTGGTCAAAGAGCCTCACTAAAACATTCTCACTTGGAATTCTTATATAATAATACTAATTTCAGATTCTATGATTTTCATAAAGTTCCCCCCCAAAGCCATAATTTTCAGCTAATTAAGAGTATTTAAAAAGGAAATAAAAGCAATAGTATAGGAAAATAGAATTTCCTTCCACCAAAAACAGAACTAAAGTTGCATATTATTCATTTAAATTGTTGCAATCAAACAAAGAATTTGTACTTGAATTTTGTTATTCTGTGCCTGTTCATAATCTATTACATTCAATAACATGTACATTGTTAATAGATTTTATCCATATGTTAACATAATATTGAAAGCAATGAAAGGTTAGTATTTTAATAGACAGGAGTCAAGATGGTGGAGTAGAAACAGGATTTTTGCAGGGCTCCAGTTTCCACCTCCTCAAATTCATGTAAAAAATAACTCCAGAAAAACTTTGGAGCTACAGAACCCACAAAATGACACAGAGAAGCTAACCTTCCACTGAGGACAGCATGGCAGGCCAGCAGGAAGTGGCCATCACAGCACTCTAGGAGATGAGCCCAGCCCTGTGAGAGCCGAGGTTTTAGCCTCAGGGCAGCCTGACCAGCTGCCAGCAGGAGGGACTTCATATCACCAGCAGCTGTGGTGGTTTCCAGAATTATCAACCCAAAAATTCTAAGGACAAAGGGAGAGGTCAGTACTGTGTGGGCTTTGGGACCTGGGAATTTGGGAGTGTGGTCTGGCCTTGCCCCTGGGGTGAGAAGCATCTGCGGCTCCATGCTCCACACAGCTACCCACCACAAGGCTGCTTCAGAGCTCCTGGTCTGAAGATTGTAGGGGGACCAAGCAACCAGTCTGAGGGGTAATTACTCTTGCTTTAGCCTGCTTGGATCTGGATTGCTGTCTAGGGTAGAGGTCCTGGGGTGTGTGAGAAGTCTGCCAGAGCATGTGGAGGCTTCAGAGAAGGCACCCAACTAATACTTCCAGCAGCTTCAAAAACCCTGGCAATTGGGGTAAAGCTGCTCCCCTTTCTGGTAGCAGAGTTCTACTGTGGCAAAAGGCTCAAAATTCAAGTAATTGAGTGGCAACATGAGCAGGCAAAGGAAGCAAAGCAAACAGAGCAATCCAACTTTATACTCCTCTTTTGGGACAAAAATGATCAAAGCATGGAACAGGAGGAAGACAGTGAAGTCAGAGCTCCTCCACCAAAAGCTTCCAAAAGAAATATGAGCTGGTAACAAGCTATAGAGGAGCTTAAAAAGGATTTTGAAAACCAAATAAGAGAAGTGGAAGAAAAATTTGGAAGAGAAATGAGAACCATGCAAGAAAATTATGAAATGAGAGTCAACATCCTGACTGAAGAAAATAATACTCTTAAAAAATAGACTAACTCAGATGGCAAAAGAGGTTCAAAAAGGCAATGAGGAGAAGAATGCCTTAAAAAGTCAAATTTGCCAGATGGAAAAAGAATCTCAAAAGCTCACTGAAGACAATGATTCCTTCAGAATTAGTTTGGAGAAAATGGAAGCTAATGGCTTTATGAGAAATCAAGATACTATTAAACAGGTCCAAACAAATAAAAAAAGAGAAGGCAATGTGAAATATCTCATTGAAAAAACCACTGACCTGCAAAATAGATCCAGGAGAGATAATTTAAAAATTATTGGACTACATGAAAGCCATGATCCAAAAAAAGGAGCTAGAAATCCTCCTTCAAGAAATTCTCAAGGAAAATTTCCCTGATGTTTTAGAACCAGAGGGCAAAATGGTGGTTGAAAGAGTCCACTGATCACCTCCTGAAAAAGATCCCAAAAAGAAAACTCCTATGAATATTGTAGCAAGGTTCCAGAGTTCCCAGATCAAGGAGACAATATTATAAGCAGCCAGGAAGATATAATTTTAATACTGAGGAAACACATTCAGGATAACGCAGAATCTGGTAGCTTCCACTCTGAGGGATAGAAGGGCTTGAGATACGATATTCTGGAGGTCAAATGAGCTGGGATTAAAACCAAGAATCACTTACACAGCAAAACTGAGTATCATGTTTCAGGGGAAAATATGGTTATTCAGTGGAATAGAGGACTTTCAAGCATTCTTTATGAAACAATCAGAGTTGAATAGAAAATTTGACATTCAGATACAAGAAGAAAGAGAAGCATGAGAAGGAAACAGGGAAATCATAAGGAACTTATCAAAGTTGAACTACTTATATTCCTACATGAAAAAAATGATAATTGTGAATTATGAAACTTTTCTTGGTATGAGAATAGTTGAAAGGAATAAAAATGCATATATATGTATGTAAACATACATATATATGTCTATATAGGAGGGTATATGGACATATGAATACATATGTGAATGTGTATATATATATATGTGCACAGGTATACATAGAGGGCACAGGACCAATTTAACAGGAAGGGATGATACTTAAAAGGTGAAATTAAGAGGTGAGAGAGGAATATAATGAGATGAGATGGGGAGCGAGAGAATGGGGTAAATTATCTCATATAGAAAAGCAAGGTAGTCAGGAGGACCCAAGTTCAGTTCTGGCCTCAGACACTTAACACCCATACAAAAAAAAAAAAAAACTAGCCATGTAACATTGGGCAAGTTACTTAACCCTAATTGACCTCCAAAAAGCAAAAAAAAAAAAAACCCCAATTACAACCAAGAACAACCTCCCCAGTAAAAGTGAGTATAATCCTTCAAGGCAAATATATATTTAATAAAATGCAGGACTTTCAAACATTCCTGAGGAAAAGACCAGAATTGAAAAGAAAATTTGAGTTTCAAATACAAGACTCAAGGGAAGCATGAATGGGTAAAAGAAACCAAAAGTGACTAAATAAAGTTAAACTGTTTACCTTTCTACATGGGAAGATGATACAAGTAACTTCTAAGAAGTTTATCAATATTAGAAAGGGTGTGTGGGTGACCTCACTATGATGGAATGATATTAAAAAAAAGATAGTCAGGAAAAAAAGGTGGGCCTGGGAGAAAGGGGGAAGGAAGAAGAAAGGGTAAAATCATCACACATAAAATAGGTGTGCAAGGAAGAGATTTTACAGTGGAGAGGAAAATGGTAAAGGAAGAGGTTTTGGAAACTTGAATCTTACTCAGTTCAAAACTGATATAAAAAGGGAAATATATAAGCATGCTCAATTAATAATAGAAATCTATCTTATGCAATTGGGAAGTAGGAGGGGAAACAGATAAAAGCAATGGGGCATGATAAAAGGGAGGGAAGATAAAAGAAGGCAGCGGTCAGAATAAAAACAGATTTTAAAGGAGAGACAGAATAAAAAGAGAAAGTAAAAAATAAACAGAAGAAAACAGGATAGAGGGAAATGCATAGTTAACAATCATAACTGTTATTAATAAAACCAATAAAACAGAAGCAGATAGTAGATTATATTAAAAATCAGAATCCAACAAAATTTTGTTTACAAGAAACATTTAAAACTGAGAGAGCCAGCACAGTTAAAATAAAGGTCTGGAGTAGAATCTATTGTGTTTCAGCTCAAAACAAAAAGTCAGGGCTAGCAATCATAATCTTAGATAAAGAAAAAGCAAAAAATAGACCTAATTAAAAGGGATAAGCAGGGAATCCACATCTTGCTCAAAGGTATAATAGACATTGAAGCAATAGCAATTGTAATCATATATGCATCAAATGGCATAGCATTCAAATTCTTAAAGGAAAGATTTAATGACTAATAGGAAGAAATAGGTTGTATAACGATATGGGGGGGGGAAGACTTCAACTTAAGCCTTTCAGAACTAGATGAATCAAAAGAGAAAATAAAAAAGAAAGCAGTCAAGAAGATGCATAGAACTTAGAAAAGCTAGATATGCAAGACCTATGAGTATAACTGAATGGGCATAAAAACCTTGCAACAGAATACAGAATAGTGGAAGTACTAAGGTCACCCTTTGCAGAGGATAATGCAATAAAATTGCATTTAATAAGGGCTATGAAAGCACAGATTAAAAGATAAATGGAAACCAAACAACCTAATCCCAAAGAATGAATGGGTTACAGAACAAATGATAGAAACAATAATTTCATTTAAAAATGGCAACAATGAGACAAATTTGAAAATTTTGCATGATGCAATCCAAGTAACATGTAAGGAAAAAATTCATATCTTTAAATATATACTGCAGTAAAAGGGGGATAAAAGCAAATAAATGAATTGGGAATACAACTAAAAAAAACTACAAATTGACAATCCTCACTTGAACACCATTTGGAAATCCATAAAATCAAGAGGAAAATGAATAATATTGAAAGTAAAAACATCATTTAACTAACAAAATAGGAGTTGGTTTTGTAAAAAAACAATGAAAATAAAAATTGGTAAATTTGATTTAAAATAGAGAAGACATTGCTAGTCTCCATTTTTATTTAGCACCATACTGGAATTCTAGCTATAGCAATAAGAGAAGAAAGAAAAACTGAAGGAATTAGTATAGCACTAAGGAAATCAAACTCCCTTTTTTGCAGATGTCAGGATGACATTGGGAATTATGAAAAATCTACTAAAAACTAATTGCAATAACTAACAGCTTAGGCAAAGTTACAGAATATAAATTTAACCAACATGAATCATTAGCATTTCTCTATATTACTAACAAAGTCCAGCAGAAAGAGATGGAAAGAGAAATTACATTAAAAATAATTATTTTACATGTTTGATATTATGTATTATAATGTACTAAGTAGTATATATTTAATATTATATATGCAAAGTAATGGCAGACAATGTAAAATAACTAGGAATCTAACTGGTAAGATAAACCCAGTAACTATGTAAAAACAATTGAAAAACACTTTTCACACAAAGTCAGATCTAAATAATTAGAAAAATGGTATTTGTTTATTGTTAGGCCAAGTCATGAGAGGGAATCTGAAACCAGGGAAAGAATTTGGAATTCAAATTAAAAAATTTTTTTTTACATATTTTTACATATACTTGGGGAAAATAAAATATTTACAATTATTAAAATTTTATAGGAAAATATTTGATGAAATGTAAAAGAAATTGAAAAGCAGTTAGCTAATCAGTTTTCACCACACTCTAAGAGATTGTTATATTTACTGGGTAAATATTTACCTTTCAGAAATAAAGTGCTAAAAATCAGTGCTTGATTTATTTTGTTGATTGTCCTAACATAAGAAAGTGATGGAGAAAATTTTAATAATGAACAAAAGTGTGTCCTGGGAAATGTTTTTTTTTCTTCTTCAGGGATCCTGTTTAACATTTACTGACATACCACCAAATAATTCTATGATTACTACAACTGCAAACATTGCTCCCAAAATTCTTTTTTCATCTCTAGTAGTTTTTTTTTAAATCATATCTCTTATAAAACATGATTAAAGGAAAACAATAAAATTTGCTCAGATATCATCTAACATTTACTGACATGCAAAAGATAATGGGAAGTCTGTTGGCTCAGTTATATGACTTTTAAATCCTGGGGGAATACTTTATTCTGCTGTAGCATCCAATTATAAAATATACATGATAACAAACCACATAAAATAAAAAAATAATAAAATGTTTTAACTGTCAGTTTTTTTTTCAAATAATCAAGATGATTGCCTATATTAAATAAATATTCCTTTTTACTTTATTAATATTCACTTTGTGTCTTGTTGAATACATGCATGTGTATATACAATATAAAAGTCAAGTTTTACTTTAATCCATCAGTTATTTGAACATATCAAAGTTATATATATAGTTATAGTTATATATATATATATATATTGCTGAAATACAGTTATAGACACCCCCAGGTTAAAACAGATTACAAAAGAAAAACCAACCTGTACAAGCACTTTAACTTAATATTATAATGTTTCATTAATGCCTATTTTCAGATGCACTATCAAAAAGCTTTATTTTGGTTTGTAAGGTCTGAACACTAAAATTGACACTAAAAATCACTTCTAGCACATCTCATTTAAAAATTTGTAACAATATTTAAACTTCTAGGAGAGCCAAGATGGTGTAGTAAAATGTGTCACTTTTACCTTCCCTTGTTGACCTTGAAAAACCCAGAAAATATTGCCACAGGAAAATCCTGGAATAGTAGAATCAGAAGAAAGGGTACTACAGTCTTTTAGCTGGAGAGACTCCGGGAATTGCCAGGAAAAGCCCTTCTTGCTGTGGCTAAAGGGGACCAGGGGACCAGTAGAGGATGGGAATCATCCCAGTAAGCCAGTAGCAAGCCACACAACAGAGGACCAATGGGAGATTCTGAGCCCCAGTGTGGTTGAGCCAGCAAGCAGCAACACTAGCACCCCAGGCATGCCTTCACACAGCCAAAGGAATTGGCAGACACCTGCACCAAGGGCATTCACCAGTGAGAACTGTATTTTTATTATGACATTTAACAGGGATATACATAGAGGATGTGGATATAAATGAACTTATGTGATGATAAAAAAAATACCTAATTAAGGGGTGCAAAGGGATTGTAATTGGGAGAGGAGCAAAGGAGGAGGCACAGAAATGTAAACTACATCACATGGAGAAGCAAAAAACATATTATAGTAGGGGGAAAAAGGCAGGGAGATGAGCATTGTTTGAACCTTACTCTCAGAGGATTTGGTTCAAAGAGAGAATAACATAGTTAAGTGCAGAAATCTAACTTGCCCTACAGGAAGTAGGGGGGGGAAAGAAGAAAGAAAAGGGAGGGGGTGGTTAGAAGGGAGGGAAGAATTAGGAAGGGTAAAGGGAAAGAAAAGGGAGGGGACTGATAAAAGGAAGGAAGATTGAGGGAGGTGGTTGTCAAAAGCAAAACTCTTTTGAGGAGGGTATAGAGAGAATGGAGAAAAAGGGCATAACTGGGAAATAGAATGGAAAGAAAGACAAAGATAGTAATCATAATTGTGAATGTGAACGGGATGAACTCTCCCATAAAATTGAAACAGATAGCAGAATGAATTAGAAACCATAATACTACAACATGTCATCTACAAGAAACATATTTGAAACAGGGGGATACACACAGGGTAAAGGTAAAAGGCTGGTGTTGAATATATTATGCATCAACTGAAGTAAAATAAAACAAAAAAACAAGGTAGAAATCCTAATCTTAGACAAATCAAAAGCAAAAATACATCTAATCAAAAGAGATAAGGAAGGAAACTATATCCTGCTAAAAGGCACGATAGACAATGAAGCAATATCATTACTAAACATTCGTGCGCTGAGTGATATAGCATCCAGATTCTTAGAGGAGAAGTAAAGTGGGTTACAGGAAGAAATAGACAGCAAAACTATAGTAGTGGGGGATCTCAACCTCTCTCTCTCTCTGAATTTTATACATCTTACCTCACAACAAAGAAGAAAGAAGTTAAGGAGGTGAATATAATTTTAGAGAAGGCAGATATGATAGGCTTCTGGAGAAAACTGAATGGAGATAAAAAGGAGTATACCTTCTTCTCAGTGGTACATGGAACATACAGAAAAATTGATCATGTACTAGACCATAAAAACCTTACAATTCAGTGCAAAATGGCAGAAATATTAAATGTATCCTTTCCAGATAATGATATAATAAAAATCAAATGTAGTAAGGTGTCATGGAAAGATGGACTAAAATTAATTGGAAACTAAATAATCTGATCCTAAAGATTGAATGGGTCAAACTACAAATCACAGAAACAATCAATCACTTCATGCGAGAGAATGACAATAATGAGGCAATACACAATACTTATGGGATGCAACAAAGGCTGTTCTTAGGTGAAGTTTTATGTCTCTGAATGCTTATATGGATAAAAAAGAGAAAGGGGAGACCAATGAATAGGTCATGCAACTAACAAAGCTAAAAAAGAACAAATTAAAAATCCTCAATTAAATACCAAATTAGAAATAATGAAAACCACAGGAGAGAGATTAGTAAAATTGAAATGAAGAAAACTATTAAACTAATAAATAAAACTAACAGCTGGTTTTATGAAAAAGAAAATAATAAAACTAATAAACATTTGGTCAATTTGATTTTTAAAAAAGAAAAAAGAAAGACAAATTACCAGTATTAAAAAAAGAGGGTGAAGTCACCTCCAATGAAGAGGAAATTTAAAACAATAATTAGGAATTATTTTACCCAATTGCATGACCATAAATTTGACAATCTTAAATTAATGGATGACTATTTACAAAAATATAATTTGCTCAGATAAACAGAAGAGGAAGTAAAATAATTAAACAACCCCATCTCAGAAAAAGAACTTGAATGTGTCATCAATGAACTCCCCAGGATAAGCTCTCCAGTGCCAGATTGATTTAGAAGTCAATTCTATCAAACATTTAAAGAACAATTAACTCCAATACTGTATAGTCAATTGTCTATATTGGGAAAATTGGTGGAGTCCTACCAAATTCTTTTTATGATACAGATTGGTACTAATACTAAACTGGGAAGAGCCAAAACAGAGAGAGAAAATTATTGACCAATTTCCCTAATGAATGTAGATGCAAAAATTTTATATGAAATGTTAACAAAAAGATTATAGCAATTTATCACAAGAATAATAGACCTTGATTAGGTAGGAATGTAGGACTGGTTCAATATTAAGAAAATTATCAGCATGATTGATAATAGCAATAATAAAACTAACAAAATATATGATAATCTCAATACATTCAGAAAAAGCTTTTCACAAAATGCAACACCTATTCCTATTAAAAACACTAAAGAGCACAGGAATAAATCAAGCCTTCCTTAAAATGCCAAGTAACATCTACCTAAAATCTTCAGCAAGCAATATATGTAATGGCAATAAGCTAGATGCATTTCCAATAAGATCAGGGGTGAAACAAGGATCTCTATTATCAACATTGCTATTCAATATGGTACTAGAAATGTTAGATTTATCAATAAGAGAAGAAAAATATATTGAAGGAATTTGAATAGGCAAAGAAAAAACTAAGTTATTATTCTTTGCAGATGATATGATGATATACTTAGAGAATCCTAGAGAATCAAGTAAGAAAAAAAAAAACTACCTGAAACAATAAACAACTTTACCAAAGTTGCATGATATAAAATAAACCAACATAAATCACTGGCATTTCTCTATATTAATAATGAAGTACAATAGCAAGAGATAGAAAGAGAAATTCCATTTAATGTTATTATAGACATTATAAAATATTTGGGAGTCTGCCTGACAAAACAAACCCAGGGGCTATATGAACACTATTACAAACACCTTTCATACAAAGTCAGATCTAAATAATTGGGGGAAAAAAAAGCATTAGGTTCTCACAGATAGGGCGAGCTACTATAATAAAAAATGACAGTTCCACTTAAATTAATTTACTTATTCAATGCCATACCAATCAAACTACTAAAAGTTATTTTATAGAGCTAGAAAAATAATATAAAAACTCTTCTGGAAGAACAAAAAGTCCAGAATATCAAGAGAATTAATGAAAAAAAATGCTAGAGAAGGTGGTCTTACCATATCAGATCTTAAATCATATTATAAAGCAGCAATCATCAAAACTACTCGGGGCTGGTTAAGAAATAGAGGGATAGATCAGTGGAATAGGTAAGTACACAAGACACAGTAATCAGTGATTATAGCAATCTAGGGTTTGATAAACCGAAGACCTCAGCTTCTGAGACAAGAACTCACTATTGGACAAAAACTGCTGGAAAAAAAAAACTGGAAAATTGTGTAGCAGAAACTAGGCATAGAGCAATGTTTGACATAGTATACCAAAATAAATCCAAATGGGTACATGATTAAGATATAAAGACTGATACTACAAACAAATTGGAGGAGCAAGGAATAGTTTATCCGCCAGATTTATGGAGAATGGAGGATGGAGGAATTTGCAACTAAACAAGAGATAGAGAACATTGTGAAATTCAAAATGGATAATGTTAATTACATTAAATTGGAAAGTTTTTTTTGGTTCAAATTTTATTCAAGATCATATACAAAACGTTTCCAGACCCAAGAGGGTTTAACCCTCCTCCTCTTCCTCCTCTTCGTCCTGGTTGATCTGGAAGTACCTTAATTCGTAACTCTCCTTGCTATTGGCCACCACCCGAAGCCAATCCTGAAGATGGTTCTCTTTAAGTATTTCTTTGTCAGGTACTTCAAATACCTTTTAGAAAACGGCACTTCTGACATCACGGTGATCTTGCTCTTCTCTCAAAGGTCACAACTCCGTCCCGAGGTTGCCGGCCTTTCCATTCACTTTTATTCGTTCTTGTAAAAACTGTTCGAAATTAGCTGCATCCATCATAATCCCATCTTCCACAGGATTGGTACAATCCAGGGTAAATTTGAGGACTTGCTTCTTTTTTTTTTTTTTGCCGCCCTTCGTCACAGAGACTTCTTCACGGGGGCCATGGCGATGGAGGAGCCAGAAAGGGACCTACAAGCACCGCACAGGCGCAAAACCCTCTGCGAGCCCTCCCAAAATGCCAAATTGGAAAGTTTTTGCACAAAGTCAATGCAACCAAGAGGGTTGTAGAAAACTGGGAATTTTTACAACTACTGTCTCTGATAAATGCCTCATTTCTAAAATACATGGAAAACCAAGTAAGATTTACAAGAATTCAAGTCATTCCCCAATTGATAAATGGTCAAAGGATATGAACAGGCATTTTTCAGAGGAAGAAATTAAACTTATCTATAGTTGTATGAAAAAATGCTCTAAATCGCTATTGATTAGAGAGATGCAAATCAAAAAATTCTGAGGTACCACATCACAACTATCAGATTGGCTGAAATAACAAAACAGGAAACTGATAAATGTTGGAGATGTGGAAAAGTTGGAACACTAATGTATTGTTGGAGTTGTGAGCTGATCCAAACATTCTGGAGAGTAATTTGGAACTATGCCCAAAGGGCTATAAAAATATTCATACCCTTTGATGCAACAGTAGCACTTCTAGGGCTGTATACCAAAGATATCATAAACATGGGAAAAGGTCCCACATGTACAAAAATATTTAAAGTAACTGTTTTTGTGTTGGCCAAGAACTGGAAATTGAGGGGATGTCCATCAATTGGGGAATGACTGAACAAGTTGTAGTATATGAATGTAATGGAATACTATTGTGCTATATGAAATGATGAACGGGCAGATTTCAAAAAACCTGGAAATACTTATATGAACTGATGTTAGTGAAATGAGCAGATCCAGGAGAACACTGCACACAGTAGCAATTACAGTGTACAATGACCGATTTTGTGAGACTTATCCCTTTTCAGCTATGCAAGGACCTAAAACAATTCCAAAGGGCTCATGATGGAAAATGCCATCCACATCTGGAGAAAGAACTATGATGACAGAATGAAGAGTAATGCAGAGTATCTACTGCACTACCAGCTGCTTCTCGTAAAGAAATAATTATAAAATAATGGAGAGTTCTTTGGAATGATCCGATAACTAAACAACAAAGTTCTGGGTTTTCTTAATTCTACTTTCCTGAAAATAAATATCACCCAGAAGGGAATGGAAAGCTGGAGGAAGTGATACTCAATAAAAAAAATGTGTTACGAAAGAGAACCAAAAATATAATATAATAAATATAATATAATATAAGAAATTTCCAAGTCAAAAATTTGTGGCAAAAGTGAGGGATACCTGGTAGACAGGCCATGGATTCCATTAGAATCCTCAATACTGTTTGTGTATACACACATTCATATTTATGTATACATACATATTCATATTTATGTGCACATGTGCATGTATTCTCAATCAGGATGGTACTTTATATATATATATATATCCATATTTATATATTCTGTAAATGTAGCTAATGCCACTATTACCAGTTTGACTTTCTGAATTCATATAGAGATATCTCTATCCAATAGACAAAGATATTTGTTTCCCTATATGAATAGAAGACTTGTAATGGTTTTTAGGGACAAGAAAAAATTTCAGTGAACAATAGCTTTTTCAGTATTTTAACTTATCAAAAGCTATTGGGCATCCTTGAACTGAAGACTTCATAGCTTTCACAGAATTTCAGATAATGGGTAAAATCTTGTACTAAACAACATCAAAAAAATCAAAATTGAAGGGAGGCAAGTACTTGTGGGAGTTCAACATGTTTTCCAATACAAATCAAAGAAGACATGATTTCAGGTGAATGTCCTTTTCTGGGGGAAACTTCACATCTAAAAAACCCATGTAAATATCCATTCCAACTATAATATAAATTACTCAGCTTGATGAGCATTAGAACTAATCTTCAACAGAGAAATTGGCCTTTTTAGAATGTCTAGCAGTAAAATTCTGCTTTGCAATATAAAATTCTTTCGTTTCTTCTTCTGGGATCTTTTAATAGATTATAAAAGATGAGAAACATCTTTTTGAGAACAGTGTTGCTTGTATTTTGATTGTAATACCTGAGTCCATGATAACACTAAAAGGAGAAACTCTGAGTTCCATAAGCAGCACAGTAGCTCAGTTTTATTAAATTTTCCATTTCAATTATTACATTGACATGGTATCTGTCCATATATTCCATTCCATAAAGATTTACTGAATGTATGTCGCATAAAAAGCATGTGCCAGATTGAAGAAAATAATGCCAAGAGAAATTATACATGATCTCTATTCTCAAGGATTTTCAATATTTAAAAACTTATGTTCTGACTCTGGAATTTCATCTTGTGTCATAGCATGTATTAAGGAAGGTAAAATAGCAGAAAGAACAGTTGTGGGTCAGTCAGTTTGATAGAGGTGATAAAACAGACATACAGAGAAAGAACAGATTTGAATCATTAACATCTCTAGTATTTTCTATAGACATTCAGAGATTGAAAATAGAAGATATTGAAAATAAAGATACAAAACTATATTTTGATCAGAAGTAAATACTCTCATCTTTATAAGTAAAATATATAAGGAAAGGGAGAAATAGAACTTTTCATTCCCTGAAGATTAAAAAGTAAAATTTATATAACACTTTGCAAAGCACTTTACAAATATTATTTTATTTCATCCTCTCAATATCCTTGGGATTTAGAAATTTTCATTATGCCCATTTTGCAGAGAGAAAACTGAGTCAGATAAAGTTACATAATTTGCCCAGAGTCACACAGCTGTTAAGTGTAGAGGTAGGATTTGAATTCAGATCTTCCTGATTCCAAGTTCCTCGCTTTATCTACTGTGCCATCTAACTGCCTGGGTAAAGAAAGAGAAATATCAAACTCAGAGAAGTCTTCTGAAATAATTCAGCAATCACGTAATGTCTTAACATTTTGCCGTGATATTTTGGGGAGGATATATATTTTAAATTATTAAAAAAAACCTCTCCTTAAGAAAAAAGACAAACTACATCAATTACTTTATATCTTATGACAAAAAATGTAAAAAAAAAGGGAATTATGAGGAAAAAATGAACATTTTTTAGTTCATATCTAAAACCCAAAGATTAGACTCAGAGAAAATGTACAGGAACTAATTAGCTAAGAAGCATATACCATAGCCTAACAATCTTGTTCTGACCTGATCTCCAAAGGTCACCTAACAGTGGTGGGAAGGCAGTTTACATTCGTAGTCAGTTCAAAGCATGGCCTCTGTTGACGTGTGCTAAAGGAACATTAATTATGAAGATGGTTTTCAGAAAAAATAAATGGTAATGGAAACTGGTGTGATACATACAATTTTTCACTCAGGACCACAAACATATGTCAGCTGATAAGACGTTTTGAGAGGCAACTTGGTAAACTAGGCCGAGCATTGTACTTGGAAATAGGATATCTGAGTGTGATTTCCTGTTCTGCTCCTCAGTAGCTATGTAAAGCCAGATAAATCCCTAACCCTCTTTTAGTATCACTTTCTGCTTTTATAATATCAGCATCATGCTTCACAAGTCAATTAATTGCAAGCATAAACAAATTATAGATAAATATATATGTATGTGTTTAATTCTTATATGTGTTTAAATCTTAAAGTGCTCATAGATATGAGATTATTGCCATTAGTCTTGCCAAATTCAATTTAGTATTTATGAACCTGAAAAGAGTCTTTGACAGGGGTGGGGAACCTGTGGCCTCAAGCCCACATATGGCTCTCTAGATCCTCAAGTGTGAACTTTGACTGAATCCACACTTTACAGAAGAAATCCCTGTAGCCTCCTGGCCACAAGATAATAAAAGGATTTGTTCTGTGAAGTGTGGATTCAGTCAAAGGGTAGCACTTGAGGACCTAAGTCCACATGTGGTCTCAAGACTGCAAGTTCCCCATCCCTGATCTATGATGTCTTTTTGTATAAATTTAGGCATTATCATACGATATAAATATATAAACCAAAGTAGTATATGTTAGAGGAACAATAAAATACCAAGTTCTAGATCATCTAAGACCTTTGCTTTACATCTAAGACCTTATTGATAACTAAAATAACAATAATTTAAAATTAGAAAAGGTGATAGTAATATGTTCTCCAAGAGTCTTTAGAATAAATTGTCATTTCCTGAAAAGACTTAGCTGTGATTCAATGTAGAGAGCAGAAAAATGCATTTAACGTCAGATGACAACTTATATAGCATCCTAATTCCATGCTTCGGCTAATAGTTTGATAAGGTCATAAACTTTTAAAATTAACTCACCAACCAAACCATCTGTAGGTAGGTGTGAGTTATCTCTCATACCATGATTGCTGCCTTTGGGAATAGACTCAAGTGCACCGTGACCTATTTCTTTGGGGTATTTAATATTTTAAACTTATACAGTCTTCTCTTTTCATTGAAATGTTCAGACACTTGTCAAAGTGTCAGATAAAATAAGATAAAACAAATATTGTGCCCTGAAGTTGTACATAATGTTGTTCTGCATTATATTAATTTTTCACTCTTTTCTGCTTGCTAAGAAAAACAATGATGTGTGATGTAAAAGTTAAAAGTTACCAAAAATTAGGGCAGCTAGGTGGTGTAGTAGATAGAACATTGGCCCTGGAATTTCATTTATATATATATATATATATATATGTATATGCAACTTGGTTATGGCATATAATTTAATAAGATAATTAGGTTTTTAAGAGATTAAATTGCTCATGAATGAACTACACACACAAACAAAGAAACACAAAATTCTCCCTCCTTCCAGTTTTTCCTCACTGAGTTCAAATCCAGCTTCAGACACTGGACACTTACTAGCTGAGTGACCCTGGGCAAGTCACTTAACCCTGACTGCTTCACCCCTCCCCCCCAATGCTTTTAAAAGTTCTCAATAATTCAAAGTTATGTAGGGGTACCAGAGATAATTTAAATTTTTTTTCCTGATTAACCAAAGAATGTATACTCTCTGAAAAAGTACAGATTCATTTTAAATGATATATTCATCATATGTACTTGTTATAAATTCCCTTCTGATTTTATATGTTAGTTGAACTACTAATTTGATTTTTATGTTTCAAATAAGGGGATTTTTATCAGCTGGTATGAAGGATAAATAGAATTTCAATAAACAACATATGAAGAGAAAGAAAAGTATGAAGCATAATTTGGTTAAAAACAGAAAGTAGTTTATTTTGGATAGATACTTGGTAGTACATACAGGAATACATTAATAACCTAATTCATTAGGCAATAAAAAAGCATTGACAGTTATTATGCAGGATGAACAATGTGAACAAAGCTGTATTTAAGAAGACTAACACTGGGACGTCTAGGTGGCGCAGTGAATAGAGCACTGGCCTTGGAGTCAGGAGAACCTGAGTTCAAATCCAGTCTCAGATACTTAACACAAAAACTAGCTGTGTGACCTTGGGCAAATTACTTAACCCCAATTGCCTTCCAAAAAGCAAAAACCAAACCAAAACAACAACAACAAAAAAACACATTAAAAAGAATTAAGAAAATTTTAGGGGCAGCTAGGTGGTGGAGTGAGTAAAGCTTGGGTTCCAGAGTCAGGAGGACCCAAGTTTGGTTCTGGCCTCAGACACTTAACACCCACACACACACACACACAGAAAAACTAGCCTTGTAACCTTGGGCAAGTTACTTAACAGCAATTGCCCTCCTAAAAGGCAAAAAAAAAAAAAAAAGAAGAACAAGACTAACACAAGTAGGGAAGGTATTTAGGTAGGTGACATTATGAAGGCTTCAACTCAGTTGGTAACAGTAATGATTTCTTTTGACAAAAACCAAGTGGCTGCACTGTGATAGATGATATGGTTATTCACATAGTGATAGATGGTACAGATAGAAAGAGGTGGAAAGGGAGATAGATTGGAGGTGACTTCTCTAAGATCACAGTCATATAGCTCTCTAGTTAGGGTCAGGGTCAGAATTGAAATCCATCTTGCTGACAACAAACCAAGTGCTAGTCTCACTATACCATACTGCCTTCCTAAGCAGCCCATGTTCATTTTTAAATATTAATTGAAATGCCTAGTCCAACTTCTCTTTGGTAATTAAATTTTTTTTAGTGCACATGAGGATATCAAGTTTATTTCACCATAATTTCCAAGTAGATTTCTACATTAATACCTTTTGCCCCTGCTAATATAACAAAACAAGGAAAAGGCTAGGTACAACACTAATAATTTTATTAATCTTAAAAAACTGAGGGAAAACAAGTCCCTGCCACATGTTACTGGTTTCAAAACAATGACATGGAAATCATTACACTTTACTTTTTCCTTTCAAATAATATTTGATCAAGTTAATTTATTGGATGACTTTACTTTTTTTTTTTAATCAATAAAATCATAAATTAATGAGTAGAAGAAATTCATTGAAGTCTTTTAATAAATGTATTTTTCTTCTAAATTTGGGATTGAAATGTTCATTTCTTGGCTATATGTTAAATCTAAAATTCAATTTGAAAAATATTACAATTTGCATTTTGAATTACACATTATCTTCTTACTCTTGAATAGGAAATTTAAACTAACTTTTAAATCTAATATCTCTCAAAACTTAATATATTTTGAATTTATTTTAAAATTGTAAGTCCAGTTGTTAAAGTGGTTAAGAACATTTAGCACAGTGCCTGGCACATAGTAGATGCTATATATATTCAATCCTCATTATTTGCATGTTTAACTTTTTGACTTCAAACATTTACATGATTTTATTAGTAACTTCATTTTCACTTTCATATTACCAACTACACACATTTGTGGCTATGAGCAGTAGAGACAAAAATCAGAGGCACAATGGGTGAAAGTTAGTGGATTGACTGGTATCCTACCAGGTGCTTCATTGGTGTTATTTAGGCCAATCACACTAAAGATCATCCGATACATTTGCTGCATATTTTAATTGAGATACCAGCACAAAATCTTACAGAATTCTAGAAAGAAGAAAAGTTTTTATGTTACCAATTTTATTTTGTATACTGTATTTTATGGGTTATTTTCTAGTAACTGTGTTTGGAAAAGTACACAATGTCAGAATTGATGTTTTGTTCAGAAATTATATGCATAAAAGTTTATTTGAAGTAATATATAGTGAAAGATTCCAATTTTTGTTGGCCTAGGGAACCTAACCCCATATGTCTAACAGTTTAGATGTATCAATATTAGCCTTCTATTCTTTTGTGTCATTTTCTAAGAACATTTTCCCCATGAAAGTTTTGGATTCACAATTAATGATTATCATCATCATTATCATCACCATCAATCACAGGGTTGTAGGAAAATATTTTCAGCAACTATTTCTGAAAAAGATTTTATATCTAAAATTCATGGATTATCAAAAATAATTAAGAATGAGGATCATTTCCCCTTAGATAAGTTCTCAAAAGAGATGAAAAATGGTTCTTATGAGAGCTATTCAACATTTTAAACATCTATGGACAAATGCTACAAAACACTTCATATCAAAAATAAACAAATAAAATAATATACAAAAAATTAAAAACAAAATGATTCTGGGGTTTCAAATTGCATCCATTTAATTCTTAAATACAGCGAGAAATGAAAACAATTGATGTTGAGGAGATCGAAGGAAGAAAGACCTAGAGATAGAAGTGGGAGGAAGGCCTATATGTACAAAAATATTTATTTCACCTCTTTTTGTGGTGGCAAAGAAGTGGAAAATAAGGGGATGTCCATCAATTGGGGAATGGCTAAATAAGCTGTGGTATATGAATATAATGGAATACTATTGTGCTATAAGAAATAAGGAGCAGACAGATTTCATATTTACCTGGAGAGACTTATATAAACTGATGTGGAGAGAGAAGAGCAGAACCAGGAGAATTTGTACACAATTACAGATACAACGTATTTGTGATGACCAATTTTGATAGACTGGACTCTTCTAAGCAATGCAAGTTTATAAGGCAACTCCAAAAACTCATGATGGAAGGAGATGTCTACATTCAGAGAAAGAACTAGAAAAAACAGGGTTTGAATACCGACTGAAGCAAACTACCTGCTCTCTTTCTTTTTCTTGTTTGGTTTTGTTTCCCCTTTCCCATTGTTCATTCCATCTGTTACAATCTTTCTGTACAACCTGAAAAATGTCTAATGTGAAAGTATTTGCAAATCATATACTTGATTGCATGCCAAAATGGGGGGAGGGGAGAGGAGAGAAAGGGGGAAATTTGAAACTCAAGTGTTTGTGGAACTGAATCTTGCAAACTAAAAGTAAACAAAAAAAAAATAATAAAGACAAAAAATAGTGGGAGTAAAAAGTATGGGAGCCATAAGGAGTTCTATCTCTTTTTGGAATTATGAAAAATAAAACTAAAATATCTCTACTCTTTGTCTTGGTATCATCATAGCAAGTATGCCCCCAAAAAGTGGAAGATAGAAGGGTTTTATATAAATACAGTATATGAAAAAATTTAGAACAATGTTTTTAGTGGTAGTAAAGAAATATAAACAGAGGGAGTTCCCAACAATTTTGGAATAGTTTAACAAAAAATGTCTTACAGATTTAATGGACTAATATTGTATCCTGAGAATTATTGTCTCTGAGGAGTTTGGAAAAACAGAGTGATATAAGTAAAATCAGGGGGAAAATATTTATAAGGGAAACAATAGCATAAATGGGAAACAGATTCAAATGTAATTGAGTGTGTCATAATTCAAATGGAGAACAAATTAGAAAAAAAGAATTCCCTCTATTGAGGCAGTATATTGTAGGTATGGAACTCTGCATATTATGTCACATCTGGTTGAGGCATTGGTCGATTTTTGTTGAAGTTTATGTCTATACCCATGACTATATCTATATAGATATTTTGTTGTTGTTCAGTTTCCGTCATGCCCAGCTCTTCAAGATCACATTTTGGTTGCTTTTTTTGTATGCAAAGATGCTGATGTGGTTTGCCATTTCCTTCTCCAGCTCATTTTACAAATGAGGAAACTGAGATAGAGGGCTAAATGATTTGCTCAGGGTGACATAGCTGGTAACTCTCTGAGGTCAAATTTCAGGTCAGGAAGACATATCATCCTGACTCCAGGTCTATTACTGTATTCAAACGTGGCATATATCTGGCTCTAAAATATAGATAGATATATGCACACATATATAGATATAGAAGAATATATAGGTATTTCTCTATATAGATATCTATTAGATAAAGCTATTGATATTAAATATGTATATGTACATATTTAATTTGTACATATTTAATAATGAAAGCTCTATCTAGACATAAAAATTAGTTACAAAGGGAGCCTCAATGATTAGGGGTTATGGGGGATGTATATTCAGAAATGAATATTATATAAAAACCCAAAGTCCTCAATACAATTGAAAAATATGAAGAAAGGTAGCCTAGGAGTACCAGATTTTAAACTATATTCCAAAGTGGTACTAAGAAATAGAGTGGTGGATCAATGGAATACATTAGGCATACAATACATAGTAGTCAAAGATCAGAGTAATCTAGTGTTTCCTAAACCCCCAAATCTAAGCTTTTGGGGGAAATAACTCATTATTTGATGAAAATGGCTGGGAAAAGTAAAAAGCAGTTTGGAAGAAACTAGGAATAGAACAACATCTCACACCACATACTAAGTTAAGGTCAAAATGATTAAATGATCTAGATATAAAATATGTCATAAGTAAATTAGGAGAACATAGAATAATATACCTGCCATATCTATGGCTAAGAGAAGAGTTTATGACCAAATAAAAGATATAGGATCATGGGAATAAAGGTGAATAATTTTAGTTGCATGAAACTAAAAAGGTTTGCACAAACAAAACAAATACAGCCCAAGTTAGAAAGAAAACAGGAAAAAGTTGGGTGGGGGAATCACAAGAAGTTTCTCTTATAATGGTCTCATTTCTCAAAGGTATAGGAAACTGAACCAAATGTGTAAAAACAGAAGCCATTCCCCAAGTGATAGATGATCAAAAGATATGAACAGTTTTCAACAGAAGAAATCAAAGTTGTCAGCAGTCACATGACAAAATGCCTGAAATCACTATTAATTAATGAAATGCAAATTAAGATAACTCTGAAATACTATCATATGGGATAACATGACAGAAAAGAAAACTGACATATGCTGGAGGTCATGTGGAAAAATCGTGGCATTAATGTGTTGTTGGGGGATTTGTAAATCGGTCAAAAAATCCTGGATAACAGTTTGGACCTATGTCTAACGGGATAAAAAAATATGAATATCCTTTGAACCAGCAATACCAAAGTTAGATCTATATCCCAAAGAGATTAAATAAAGGGAAAAGGATAAATTTGTACAAAAATATTTATCAGTTCTTTTTGTGGTGGTAAAGAATTGGAAATCAAGGGGATGCCCATCAGTTGGGGAATGGCTGAATAAATTTTGGTATATGATTTTAATTAAATCATATTTATTATAAGAAATGATGAGCAGGATAGCTCCAGAAAAAACCTGGGAAGACTTATATTAATTCCTATAAGATGAAGTGAGTAGAAGTAGGAAAAAAATGTACACAGTAAAAATATCAAAAGGATGATCAACTTTTAAAGACAGCTACTCTGATCAAAATAATGATCAAAGATAATTCCAGAGGACCCATAAAAATGCCATCTACCTCTGGAAATAGAACTGATGAAGTCAAAATACATATTGAACCATCTTTTTAAAAATATTCCTTATTACACTTTTTAGTGGCTTTTTTTTTGCCAAGATGGCTCATATGGAAATATATTTTGCATGGCTTTACATGTATAACTAATACCATATTTCTTGCCTTCTCAAAAAAAAATGGAAAGATGAGAGAGGAAGATAATTTGAGACTGAAAAAATGAAAACAATGAATGTTCTTTTTTACATGTAATCTGGAAATATTTAGCAAAAATATAAAAATCTATTAAAATAAAGCTAAAAATGTCTGATCCCCACACATAATTAAGCAAACATTATACTTCAAGAGATATAAAAGGATTGAACTATTATCAGAGTCTAATTAGTATTAGAATGGGGACCGATGCAAAATGAATGTTTGGCAGAAGGAAATCAGTAAAAATTTAAAGCATGTCATAGATTATTTCCAAACCCTTTTTATTTTGTATAACAAATAAAAATAATAATTATCCTACTTAACTACAATCATACAAAATCTACTAATAGCCTACGGAAAACAAGTTTATTACTACTTAGATTGTTGTTTATGGGGATAAATATATCTTCCTTTTTCATAGTGGAGTTTTATTGGAAAGATAGTGTACTCTCAATGTACCCAGAAGATTTAAAAAATATCCATTTTAACATGTCAGTACGATAATGACTATAGTTTTGACAGCAAGTTAAATATTAGTTTAATTGTAAATTTCACTCTATATTGAATTTTGTAGCACAGGGAGTCTATGTTTGTTGCTGAGTGATGGCTTAATTTATTTTTAACGAGAACTTGAAAGATTTTTCCTGTGATTGTAACTGAAAACAAAGTGAATGAATTTGATGGAAACAGAACTCCTGTGGAGCTAAAACTAGTAGAAAATTAAGCAACAAACCCACAAAACTATTGTTTAGGTTCTGATTTGTAGAGAATGACAGACAAATTCATGGAGTTCTGTGTTGTTCCCTGAGGACTCCAGTCTTTCTTTCTTTCTTTTTTTTTTCTAGCTCCATTTTCACATACTTCTGTATAATATTATCAAAAATGTTTTTTTTTTCCCTTCTAAATTGTATCAGTTCTGGAAGTTATTTTCTTTTCAACTGGAATGTAAACTTTTTAAAAGCAGGTTCTATTACCTTATACTTAGTATATGACAACTTATAATATCCAGCACAGACATAGACATACTGATTCATTAGTTGAAACAAAATGGCTTTTCTGTCAGTTGAAAGGTAAAAACACAAGCTCTTAAATTAATTTTCAATAATTCATTTTTGTTACCTTTCTGCAAAAGAATAGATCAACAGAATTCTCATTATCAATGAGTAATCCCATTGCTAAAAGAAAAAAAGCATATAATTATATACCTATAATAAGCTTAAAATTGTAAAAATGACCTCCAAGCACATTTTAATAATTTGATTTTGAACATAAATACCTACTGCTAAAATGTAGTGTTTTAAAAGTAATTTTGCTATAATAACCTGTTAAATCATCTTAGTAAGTACCATTAGATGAAATAAACAAAAAATATATCAGTCATTATCATTATTCTAATCACTCCTAAGCATTATTATATAGATATTAGCAAGACTGAGTGAAAAACTACAAAATTTCTGCTGACATTTCTTAATAATTTTTGTCTGTATTTATTTGCTATGTATGCATAAATGCTAGTGCACATACACGACATATGAATGTTTATGTTTACATGAACATATATGTATACATCAATAAGCATATGTAAATACATAAATTATATGTACGTGGATATTCACACACACACACACACACATATATATATTATTACTTTTCCATGTAAGATACTTTAGCCTAACATACATAAGAAGCAGTTAATAATTTTTTGCTAAATTACTGTTGAAATAAATTTTTTGCAATGATATTGTCACATTAAACTAGCACTCTCTCTATATATACATGCATACAGACATATGATAAACACACACATAGACACATATTTGGGATTCGAGAGGAGATAAAATTCCTTCTTGATCCTAGTCATTAAGTTTATTTCAGATCTAAAATGCTGCAGTTTGAGACTTGGAATAAGAGGTGACCAGAGTATATAGTTTCAAACTTCCCCCCATTCTCAAGGAACTATAATTCCCAAGCTCTTATCTGCTATGAGGGAAAATGTCTTTGGCAAGTTTCAGTTTCTATCTTCACCTCTCTCCAAGGATAGAAATTCTTATGTCTATTCTTGTCCTGTTAGTCTTATTGTTCCTTTAGGGTGTTGCACATCTAGTAATTCAATTCAATTCCCCTCAGTATAAGAAAGGCTATCATAAAGGATGCCAAGCTAATTTTAAATAACTCACATTCAGTGATGTACATACATATATACATTCTAGAAGGAAGGGAACAATGGCAGCAATAATAAATTCATGAAGGAGGGATGAAACAAATAGTAGTAGGAGTTGGGGGCATAGGGAAATTGATTTTAGTTCCTTGGAAAAACTTAGTGTGTAGGAATTAACAAATAGGGGTAGGACATTCCAGACACAAGGGAATGGCATTAAATCTTTATGAATTACATGTAAAAGAATCATTAACATTTTAAAAAATGAGTAAAATTCTCTCTCTCCCTTTCACCTCTCCCCCTTCTTTGAGAAGGCAAGCACTTTGATTTCTGTAATAGATGTGAATTTATTCCAAATATATTTTAATAGTAATGGAATTTAAAGATCCCCCTGTATTGCCTTGGTTTTCCAGCTGAGTGTTGAAACCCAGAGCTTGTGAATCCCACTTGCGTGATGGACTTGTGTAATGTGATAGTAATGGAATATAAAGATCCCCCTGTATTGGCTTGGTTTTCAAACTGATTGTGTTAAAACCCAGAGCTTGTTAATCCCACCTGTGGGATGGACTTGTTGATGTGAAAACAAAGTCCTGAACTGGGAGGAGCTGGTGACATAGATTTGGAGAGACAAGAGAGAGGCAGAAGAACTTTTTGGAAGCAGCACCCTCGTGGAGGCAGAGAGAGACTGAGAGGATTGCTGAGGGCCACTTTGAGGCTTGTTTTTCAGTAGATACTTCTTGATTGGCCAGTGGGTCCAGAAGGTTGTTACATTCTCTGAGCCAGGAGAAGGGTATATAAGCCCTGATGTGTAGCTTTGTTTTGGGGCTCACTTTGAGAAGTGTTCTGTGATTTGATATGGATTCTGGGAAGCCGTTGTCCAGAGCCCCCCGGCTTTGAAAAACCCAGATGTTGATTTGGTATGGATGTAATGGTTGGACAGTTTGGAAAGCTGTCTACTTGATCTGTTTTTGTCTTGATACTTCTGCCTGTATACTTTGAAGTTCGGGTCGCTGACCTTTTTCCCCTGAACGAGGTAAACGATATGTGTTTGATTGATTAAAGTAAGCTTGTTAACCCATTTTGAGTTGCTTTCCTTTAACAAAGCAGATGCAAGAACCTGTGGTGGCAGCAAACCCTGAGGATGCTTGGGGTGCTTGCTGCTACAACTTGTTGACATGAAAAGAAAGGGCTGGACTGGGAGGAGCTTGGGCCATGGGTTTAGAGAAGACCCAAGCAGAGAGAGGCAGAACTTTTGAGAGCAGCATCATGGAGGCAGAGAGAGAAAGAGGGCTGCTGAGGGTCAGTTGGAGTTGCCCAGGACATTTAAGAGCTGCCGCCCAGAGCTGCCAAGGACTGAGGAGACATGACTGTGATGCCGGTATTTTGTCTGTCTGTTTTGATATTGTTTTGCCAGATTCATTCACTGGTGAAGGACAGTGCTGTTGTTGCAGAGGTCCTGGAACCTTGCTGTTGGTTTAGAAGCCTGAAGAAGGATTGTCTTGTATATTTACAGAAATCTTGGAAGAGGGTATTGCTGATGTTTTCTGGGGTCATGAGACTGTTCTGCAGGCTTAGAGTGAATTGATGAGGACATGGGCAATGTATATTGTGGCTTTTGTTTATTTTATTGCCCCAGTGCCTGCATATCTCATTTTCCCAATTACATGTAAAATAGTATTAATAATAGTGTCTGTGTATATATATATGAGTATTTGATTTTAAAACTTTGAATTCCAGATTCATTCCCTTCCCCCACTGGGAAGACAAGCAGTTCATTGTACATGTGTGGCTAATGCAAAACATTAACATAGTAGATATATTGTAAAAGACTGACTATATTTCCCTCCATCCTATCCCACCTCCCACTTGTTCTATTCTCTACTTTGATCCCATTCCTTTTCAAAAGTGGTTGCTTCCAACTTCCCTCCCCCACAGCCTGACCTCCCGTCCATCACCCCCCCCTCATCCCCTTCCACCCCTACTCTCCTGGAGGGTGAGATACCCTATTTAGTGTGTATTTCATTCCCTCCTCAAGCCAAATTCAATGGGAATAAGTTTGACCCATTCCCTTTCGCCTTCCTATTCTTCCCCTCCATTGTAGCCATTTTCCCTTGCCTCTTCTATATGAGATAGTTTACCCCATTCTGTCTCTCCCTATCTCCTCTCATTATTTTCCTCTCTCACCTCTTAATTTCACCTTTTAAGTATCATCCCTTCCTGTTAAATTGGTCCTGTGACCTCTGTCTATGCATACCTGTAAACATATATACACACATTCACATAAGTATTCATATGCCCATATACCCTCATATATATATTCCCTTCAACTGCTGAGAAAAGTTTCATAAGTTACAATTATTGTTTTTCCATGTAGGAATGTTAATAGTTCAACTTTGATAAGTTCCTTATGATTTCTTTACCCTGTTTCCCTTCTCATGCTTCTCTTCCTTCTTGTATCTGAATGTCAAATTATCTATTCAACTCTGTTTTTTTTTCAGCAAAAATGCTTGAAAGTCCTCTTTCTACTGAATGACCATATTTTCCCCTGAAACATGATACACAGCTTTTCTGGATAGGTGACTCTTGGTTTTAATCCCAGCTCCTCTGACTCCGGAATATCATATTCCAAGCTCTTTGATCCCTCAGTTAGAAGCTGCCAGATCCTGGGTTATCCTGATTGTGTTTCCACAATATTCAAATTGTTTCTTCCTGGATGCTTGTAATATTCTCTCCTTAATCTGGGAATTCCAGAATCTGGCTATAATATTCCTAGGAGTTTTCTTTTTGGGATCTTTTTCAGAAGGTGATCAGTGGATTCTTTCAACTTTTATTTTGCCTCGTGGTTCTAAAACATCAGGGAAGTTTCCTTTGAGAACTTCCTGAAGGATGATTTCTAGGTTCTTTCTTTGATCATAGCTTTCAGGTAGTCCAATAATTTTTAAATTATCTCTCCTGGATCTATTTTCCAGGTCAGTGGTTTTTCCCATGTGATATTTCACATTGCCTTCTATTCTTTCATTTGTTTAGATCTGTTTAAAGGCATATTGATTTCTCATAAAGTCATTAGCTTCCATTTTCTCCAATCTAATTGTGAATCAATGATTCTCCTCAGTGAGCCTTTGAAATTTTTTTTCCATCTGGCAAATTTGGCTTTTTTAAGGCATTCTTCTCCTCATTGCCTTTTTGAGCCTCTTTTGCCATTTGAGTTAGTCTATTTTTTAAGGTGTGATTTTCCTTAGTCAGGCTGTTGACTCTTATTTCATAATTTTCTTGCATTGTTCTCATTTCTCTTCCCAATTTTTCCTCCACTTCTCTTATCTGCTTCTTAAGGCCCTCTATGGCCTGTAACCAGCTCGTATTTTCCTTTGAAGCTTTTGGTGCAGGTGTTCTGACTTCACGGTTTTCCTCCTGTTCCATGCTTTGCTCCTTTTTGTCCCCAAAGTAGGAGTGTAATGTTGGAATATTCTGTCTGCTTTGTTTCCTTTGTCTGGTCATGTCTCCCCTCAGTCACTTGACCCCTGGGCTTTTTGCCACAGTAGGACTCTGCCACCAGACAGGGGAGCTTTCGTCCCAAACGCTGGGGTTTTCTCAGCTCCCGGAGGTATTAGATGGGTGCCCTCTCTGAGGTCTCCACACACTCTGGCAAGCTGGACACACACTCTAGGACCTCCACCTTAGACTGCAATCCAGATCCAAGCAGTTTAAAGCAAGAGAGATTACCCCTCAGTCTGGTGCTTGGTCCCCCTACACTCTGCAGGCCAGGAGCGGAAGCTGCCATGTGGCACTGGCTGGCTGTGCCAGCGGCTTCTTACCCCAGGGGCAAAAGCCACAGACTCCCACTTACTGGGTCCCAAAGTCCAGACTGCACTGACCTCTCACTTTGTCCATGTGTTGATAAATCTGGAATGGGCCACAGCTGCTGCTGATCTGGAGTCCCTGGTCAGGCCCACCCTGGGACTAAAGCCTTGGCATGGGGCTGGGCTTGGCTCCCAGAGTGCTGGGCTGGCTGATTCCTGCCAGCCTTCTGGGGTGCCCTCAACAGGAGGTTAGCTTTTTTGTATCATTTTGTGGGTTCTTCAGCTCCAAAGTTTGTTTAGTGTCCCCTTTTTACATGGATTGGGGAATGTGGAAGCCGGAGCAGCAGGGAGGTCCTGCTTCTACTCTGCCATCTTGACTCCACCCCGTATTGTGGCTTTGTTAAGTTTTATCTCCCCAGGAACAGAGATTGCTGAGAAGTTGCCTGGGGTCAAGATGAAGCAAAGACCTGTCTTTGGGAATTAAATGTTGTGCTTATATCTTATCCTTGCTGTAGCTCTTTGGTAGATGGCCTTTTTGCTCTCCACTCCCCCTTTTGAGAAAGTGCTTGGCATTAACTGATGATAATTATAGTTCAGTTGTGATCCAGGGGTGAGAAACTTACCCTTTTTGTGCTCTGTGATTGACCAAATGAATATACTTTGTTTATGATTGGAAACTAATCTTAATCTCCATTTGACAAGAGAGACTTTGTGATTGACTAAATGAATATACTGCGCAGGGGTGGAGTAGTGCTTGGAAATTATTGAATCACACTTGGTGAATATTGTATTTTGATTTTCTCTGTTCTGTGAATGTTTTGCGTTAATTTGTCACTGAATAAAATGGACAGTTACTATGCTGGTGTTCTGAATCTTGGAAGTTGCCTTTGCTAGGCATTACATATATTTCCGTATTAACCATATTGTGAATGAAAACACAAACTAAAGTTTTAAAAAAATATTTTTGCTTTTTGGAGGGCAATTGTGGTTAAGTGATTTGCCCAATGTCACATGGCTAGTATTTTTGTCAAGTGTCTGAGGCTGGATTTGAACTCACGTCCTCCTGACTTCAGGGCTGGTGCTCTATTCCCTGAACCACCTAGTCATCCCACAAACCAAAGTTTTAAAGAAGTATGCTTCAATCTGAACTCAGAATTCATCCATTCTTTCTCTGGAGGTGGATAGCATTTTTCATCATTGGTCCTTTAGAACTGTTGTGGATTTCTGTCTTGATCAGAGTAGCTAAATCTTTCACAGTTGATCATCCTTATAATATTGCTGTTAGTATATATAATGCTGGTTCTCTTTGCTTCTTTCATCATCAGTTCACATAAGTCTTCCCACTCTTTTCTGAAACCATCCTGCTCATCATTTCTTAAAAGAAAACAGTAGTATTCTATCACAATTATACATCACAGTTCATCCAAACATTCCCCAACTAATGAGCATCTGTTGAATTTCCAATTCTTTGACACTACAAAAAGAGCACTTTCCTGTTTTCCTTATAATTTTGGCTTCATTAGTTTTGTTTGGTCAAACCCTTTTTTAATTTCATGTAAACAAATTTGTCTAGTTTACTTCCTGTAATTGCCTCTTATTTTTTTTTTTTTGGTCATAAATGTTTCCTTTATCCCTAGATATGACAGGTATATTTTTCTATGCTTCCTGAATTTACTTATGTCGTTACCCATTTATATATAAGTTATGTGCCAATTTTGACCTTATCTTTATATACAGTGTGAGATGTTTGTCTATGCCTAATTTCTTTTTGGCTTTTCCAGCAATTTTTGTCAAATATTGTGTTCTTATCCCAAAAGTTTTGATTTGGAGGCTCTTCAAACCCTAAATAACTACAGTCATTCACTACTATGTATTATGTACTTAATTTATTCCATTGATCCACTGCTCTGCTTTCAAAATTCCAGTGAGACAATGAACTTTTCAAGATCTCAACAGATATAAGAAAATTGTAATTATTGTTGTTTAGTTGTTTCAGTCATGTACAGTTCTTTGTGACTCCATGGACCTCTGCCCATGTGGTTTTCTTGGCAATGATACTGGAATGGTTTGCCATTTCTTTCTCCAGTGGCAAACAAAAGTTAAAGGACTTGCCTGAGGGCACACTGCTAGGAGGTTTCTGAGGAAGGTATTTATGATTCCAAACCCATTGCTCTATGCACTGTGCAACCTAGCTGCCCCAAGTAAATATATACAACTCTCATTTTTTCTCCCAAGTTTTAAAGCCCTATCTCCAAATGCCTCCTGGATATCTACATTTGCAAATCCCAAAGGCATCTCAAATGCAACATGTGTGAAATAAATTTATCTTTCCAAAAACTGTATCTCTTTTCCTTACTTCTCTGTCTAGATGATACCATAATTAGTCCAGTCATTCAAATTCACATTATATGAGTCATCCTCGACTCTCATACTCTGATATTCGATGAGTTCCCAAGTCATGTTGATCTAACCCTTCAACATATCTCTTATCAATCCCCTTTTCTCTACTCACACTACAACCATCTTAGTTCAGGACCTCATCAACTCAAACCTAGACACTTAACAACAATTCAATTGTTCTCCTTGTATCCATTTGTATCCATTCTCTCCTTCCTCTAATTCATCCTTCACTGAGCTTCCAAATTGATTCCAAACATGCACTACCTCCTAGAATTGCATCTAAGATAAAACACAAGTGCCTTTATTTGAAATGGAAAGCCCTTCACAATAGAGGTCCTGCCCATTTTTCTGAGGTGATTATACTTCATTCTCTCTCATACATTATATGTTCTAGACAAATGGTCCCACTTGTTTTTCCTTGTAGAGTATGTTTCAGACCTTGTCTCTGTCCAATTGCACAAGCTGTCATCCAACTCCAAAAACTGCTGATTACTTATCTCTTACCTCCTTTCAAAGTTTAGCTCAACATCCACTTCTTCCATGAGACCCTTCCTCATTCCTAATTGTTAGTTTGTCTACCAGGAAATTGCTTTGCATTTATTTGTATGCATCTTGTCCATATTGTCCATATCCCATATTCTCTGGTAGAATTTAAGTTGATCATGTGGGAAAGTGTCTCATTTTGGTATTTGTATCTGGAGTGATCAGCACAGCAACTGACAGATGGTTTCTGATTGATCTCTTCTTTCATTTGAAGTTCATTGACAACACTGTTGAACCAAACAGAGCTACTGACAGAGCTATCCCCTATACTGGAGACAGTTCATAGAGGATAACATTAATCATCACTCAATGACTCTCATCATTTAATTGGTTTCAAATCAGTCTACTTGTCCTTAGTAAAAGCATGCTGGCTACTAGTGATTGCTGCTTTTCTAGGCTTTCACAAATGATTAATAATGGTTTGTAATATCAATTTGCATTCTTTCTCTGTAAGGAAAAACAATGACTGAGTCTAAGATTATGGTAAAATGTATAAATGTTTTTCAAAATACATTTGAAATGCAGCAAAAATATCTTTTTTTCAGGATGGTGTCAACTTGTTTACACAGAAGGTTTATTATACTGTGGAAGGAACTTCAAGGAGCCAGTTTATCTAACAACTTTAAAGGTAAAATTTACATGTTCCTGTCAATGTGTTCAAAATCCTGGAGCATTTAAGAATAAAAGGCATAGTTCCCACTTTCAAAGATCATAACACTGAGTATCAAAGGGTAGAATGAAATAATATTAACCTATACATGTTGTAAAACTCAATAATTAGAAAATTACAATATATTTTTAAAAGATTAATTTGAATTAAAATGACATAAAATTTCAAAACATTTATTTCAAAAGAATATCAATTTAGTTATGTACACAGCTAATTAAATACCTTAAATGATGAAAGCAAATGGAGAAGCTAACAATATGAAATTATGAATGGGACATAATAAGCTACTGGAAGAAATCAAAATCATAGTTTCACACTTATCCAGTTATTTGCATAGACTATCAAGAAGGCCAGACCTCAGCAAATATCCAGGGATATCATTAAGAATGAGAGAAGGAAATGGTAAATCATTCTAATATTTGTCAAGACAACCCCAAAAAGGGGTCACAAAGAGTTTCATAGGACTGAAAATAACTAAACAACAATAAAAATTCTTAAGAACAGAAGATTATTTTCTGGACTGAATTATATTTTGTAGATATTAAAGAATTAATGTAGCATATAAATATGAAATGTTGTTGTTAAAATACCTGCATTTTGTGTTACAAGGCTTACATTTCACAAAATATGTAAAACAATAAAGGTTATATACATAAAATTACTAACATAACATTGTCCCAAAAATCTTAGTGCAGTTTTAAAGCTCTAATTAAAGCTTAAATTAAATTTCAAAATTAAATTGTTTTTATAGAGATAAATATAACATAAAATTAATTGTAAGCTTTAATTAAAACTTAAAACTACAAGAAGACTTTTTGGGACACTGTGTATTATATATTTACAAATGAAAGTTTAATCAAATACATTCACTGTATATAAACTTCATGATTAAATACTTTGACATAACTAAAATTTCATCTTTTTTAAAAAAAGCAATTGGTGTCAAGTAACTTGCTCAAGGTTACACAGCCAGTTATTATTTTTGTGTGGGTGCTGAGTATCTGAGGCCAGAACCAATCCCGGGTCTCCTGACGCCGGGGCTGATGCTGTTACTCACTGTGCCACCTGGCCACCCAAAATTTCATCTTCTTTAGGAAACCGAGGACAACTGATGACATATCTAAATAAATAATGGGGCTGGAGTAAACAAGAATATGTCTTAGTAAGGGTAACACATTGCTCTACTCTACTTATTAATAACACCTTAATGAGATTCATACTTTAGTAAGCTAGGAGATACCTATGTGAGACTAGATAATGGAAAATAAAATCAGTATCAATTGAATTCATGCAATACAAATAAAAATCTGAAAATCAAGGAGGCAAGCAAGCAATAAGTTATTAGTGACCCACAGTGTATCAGTATTTGTACTTGACATTGGTGATCTAAAAGTAATAATGATCCTTCCCCTCAGAAACCTTATAATCCAGCTGAATTCAGGGTAGACAACATGCATATTTATCAGTTTATGCAAAAGAAATACAAAGTTGGTACAAGATAATGCTAGGCTATTGGAAAGAGATCAAGCTTGTCAAAGGTTCAGCCCTGCTCTGCCAACTAATTATTATGTGACTTTCGGAAATCAGAACCTCTGAAACCTTTTTCATCTGCAAAATGGAGATAATAATATTTGAATCATTTGCAGGCTTATTATGAATGTTAATGAGATAATACTAGCATGCAAGTATTTTGTAATCATAAAGGGTTATAGAAATATGAGATAAGATATTATCTGTTTGATGTGACATGGAAGTTAACCTCAGTTCTTAAAGGTTCTTATAACAGGGCACATACTCTAGTAATTCAACAAAATACAGTGGAAAATGTCAATTCTTTCTTTAGGTTTGTCTTTTACCCCTGCTAAGTTCCTTAAATTCCCAGAGCCTCCTTACCAGAAGCTTGATCAATGGTTTTGGTCATGACAATCAAACTACATACCTATGTATATGTAGAGGTATTGTGTAACATATCTCTATAAGGAATACATACAATGTTAAAATCTGTGATCCTTAAAACATTAAAGGAATTATCACGCTAGCAAATATATGCAGAGGTATGGCAAAACTGCTCACCATATCTTTTTTTGAGCCCCTCTAAAAGGAAGGAACTTATATAGAAATCCAATGGAGCATTTCATCTGTCTACTCTATATTCTCCCCCTACTTTTAACAGATTTGTGCCTTATTTACTTTTAATATTAGTTTTGTATGATTACATAGGGGTTACCTTGAAACAAGGTATTATATCATTTAAGCAGAGTAAACTAAATAAAGAGTTAAAATGAATTGACTTGATAAAACAGGGCAAATGGGTTCTCAATACTTTTGAACTTCATGAAACTAAAGTGGAATGGCATATTGCCTAAAACCAATGGCATGCCAGAATAAGGTCAAACTAGCTAGGAGAGTCAGTTAAAATTATTAAACTTGAAATGTGAGCATTTACACTTCAGAAATCAGCAAATGCTACAAATCAGGATTTTATTTATTGATAGATTGTGTAGGCATGACTTAGACTTATGAAAATGTTAATAGCATAATAACATAGGACAAACTTAAAAGAGTGTGTGTGCATATGGTTGTCAAACATTTATTAGCATACCCCTGACTAAAACCTGCTTGACAAAAATGAACAGGGGATAAAAATAATGACAGAAAACACCACATTGACAAATAGAACCAGGAAAAACTATCTGAAAACAAGTTCATAGTTGTCAATTAAAGAGTAGAGAAAATATCTTGAGGTTTTTATAAAAAGAAATTTTTCTCTAAAGTAAATTAAAATACCCATGATAGTAGGGAGGAGTCAGAAGTTGCCAAGAAGAGAAAGAGAATGCACATCATATTTTAAGAAACTTTTCTGATTTTCAGAAGCATGAAAGAGACACTGGCACAGTGCACAAGATGCTGAGGTTGGTATCAAAGAATCTGGGAGTGAATCCAGCCTGGATCTTCCATTTACTATTTGTATTACCTTGGCCAAGTCATTTATCTTCTCTGGACCTCAGGTGTTTTTCTACAGAAAAAAAAATTTTGTCAAATTTGATGATCTCTTAAAACTCTAAGTTTATATTGGGAGAACCATCAATAGCCTTGGGGGGCAGGGGCTTGAGAATTTAAAGTAATTTCCTTGTTACAGCAATGAATCTGATTTTGGACATTAGTGGAGGAAAACACTTTGTAAATTGTGACACTATTAAAATGTTTTTTTGTTTACCAAAGGTGGTGGAAATGAGGCCCACTGAACCCTCAACTGAGAAAGAAAGATGTGGGGGTCAGCTAGGTGGCACAGTGAATAGAACACTGGCCCTGGAGTCAGGAGGACCTGAGTTCAAATCTGGGCTCAGACACTGACACTCTTACTAACTGTGTGATGTTGAGCAAGACACAAATCCAATTGACTTGTTTTCCCCGCTCCCAAAAAACAAAAACCAAAACTCTAAATTTATGAACCTCTGCCAAGAATTTCTATCAGTATAGAAAGTGCTGATAGAAGTGAATCACTTATCAGGTAAAGTAAAGCAATCTACAAAGTTCAAATAAGACTCAAAGACTAAAATTAATTCCATTATATTTCTATGGATATGGAATATTGCATAGTCATTACTTTAAGTTCCAGAAGTTAGCTTGCCAAAAAGACTATTTTATGGAGAACTCACACAGGGCAAACATTCACATGGTGGTCAGAAGTGATACAAGGATACTCTCAACGTCTCTCTAAAGAACTTTGGAATTGATTTTGTGACATGGGAGTCACTGGCACAGGACTAACCAGTATGGGAAGTCCTCATCAGAGAAGCTGAAATGCGAGATGCGTAGATTTAGAGAATCCACCCTGAAAGTTCACGCAGACTATTTGTGTCCAACCTGTAGTAGAACATTCCAAGCTCATACTGGTCTGATCAGCCACAGTCAGGAACATTGTAACTTGACTCTAGCATAGTGAAGTCATTTTGGTGCTCTTTGAGAATGAAGAACAACAACCGTTAGCCAGTCCCAGAAAGTAGCTCCACTGTATAAATGGGTAAACTGCCCACCATAAAACTCGAGAAAAATAGGTTAATATTAACTCAATAACTATTTTACTAAGAAAGTTATATAATTAAAACATTAACTTAGAGCAAAAAATGTTTTAACTGAGTCATGCTGCATTTATTTTTGTGCAACCAACAGTTTAAACTTCAAAACACTGCCCAGAAGGAGACTTTACCAGGAAGGTAACATTTAATCCATAAGATCAAGAGTCAAAACATAAAGGCTGTAAGCCTCATTTTAACAAATTTAACATACTAATGAGGCCTCTTAGAAATTTTCTAAATATGGCAAGAAAAGAAGTTTCCTTCTCTACCAATTAAAAAAAATCTGTATAATAATATTTTAAACTTGGAACATTTGTGCAAATCTCAGATCTTAAAATGAAGTCAACATATCAAATCACACCAACAAGAATTTATTAAAAATTTTCTATCAGGTATTGTGCTAACAAATAATCCAAATAAATATTTTTTATCCTCAGCTATGATCCAACTCATGAACACTGTCAGTAATACTGTGGTTTGTTCTACACAACAATATCTTCAATAGAAAAGAAAAGTGGCAATGCAGTAGTTCAGGGTTCAGGGTTCAACTACTATTTCCCATTTTTTTTCTTAAAAAAGACTTTCTTTTGTTACCTTAAAAACCATAGCTAATAATCAGATTTTTACTGCATTCATTATAGCAAAAAATTATATAATGTAAAAGAAAATAAAAGTAGAACACATTTTAGAATGTAATATGAGGTTCATGGGGAATCTATAGCATATTCAGGGAGTTCAGAGATTTCATCTTAATTCATTTTATTCATAGAGGAAGAAACAGCTAAGAAGGTGACTTGTTTACATTCATCCAAAGATGGAGAAAGATTTGGAATCCAGTTTTCTTTTTCTGCCCTAGGATTTTTTCTATTTTCCTATACCATCTATATAATTATAATTAAAAGATATACTTTATCTGTTCTGCCCACATTCATATTGCTTTTATAGATTCAAAGGTTTATGTGAATCTTAGACTCTACTACTTGCAGTAAAAAATATACACATATTTCCATTAAAATAAAGTCTTTGAAATTTGAGATAATTTATGATTTTACAACTCAGATATTAAAGCATTTATACTCATGCTAAAAATACATTTGAATTCTAACTGCATAGAAAATTCATGTTTAATTATGAACTTCATTACCAATTTGGCTGTCTCTCTATAAAACTGACCCTTTTCTCCCCCTCAGGTCTGAAATCTGGCTGCTTGCTATGTGGCTATTTAATATCTCCATGGAAAAAAGTGAATATCTAATTCCTCACTACATATGAAGGATATAAATATAAAATTAAGGACTGTTCTAAACAATTATTTTTGGAATATTTCTTTTAAGAATAATTTAAATAATCCAATATTGAGAAGATTAAGCTATCTACATTCTTTCCCAGGTAGAAAATGTGTTCACTTTCTTTAAAATTATTAATGCATATATGACATCTCCAAAATACCATGAATATTCTCTCTAGGCTCTTAAAGTATCTATCTATACAACTTCTTAAATTAATATCCTTTACTACCTTAAATTCAATATACTTAAAATATTATTATTTTTCCTTTTCCAAATTATTTCTTCTACTTTCTGCATAACTGCCAGGTTTGTAATATTGATCCAAAGACCTATGTGCAATCTATGTACCCCAAAAGATTCCCTGAGATTCCCAATGAGAACAATTCTATCCACTGGTAAAGATGAGCTTTGCTCATTGTTAGATGATGAATGTAACTTTGGGCATATCTCAAATTTTATATTGCCTTGGGGCAAGTTTTTTGACATAGCTTTTTCCAGGATAGTCACACATTTCCTCAACTCACTTTCCAAAAGGAAGTCTTTAGCTACATTATCACTTATTTTTTTTTACTACAGTTCAAAGTCAATAATTCCTATCTTATTTTACATACAAATCATGTCACTAGATATGTTTTTTTGAAAGCTGTATGTTACTATCTTAAACAAGATACTATTTTCAAACTTGATAACATATTTGTGTGTGTGTGTGTGTGTAAGTATTTTCTGTGGATGTGGATGTGTCTGTGTATATGTTATTCATTTTCTTCAAAAGAAAATGACAAATTGGAGCCTAAAATTAACTGGGGATATGACTCAAGGAAACTTGTGATTACTCAACAGGAATCCCTGTGGAAAATGATTTAGTAGGGCATTTTCCTCTAAATATGTTTACTTGTATCCTGTAGAGAAGGCTAAAATCATTCAAGTTACCAGCTGAGTGAGAAAAGTTAACCTTCTGTCTCTATACACAACTGTCCTGAAATCATGCTCAACATAATGTGTCTTATGTTTTGAAAAGAACAAAGATCACCTGGGATAACATGATGTAACCAAGAATTTTCTTTTCATTTTTTGCAGAAATGATTAAGTATTAGAAAAAATGCATGTAAATAAAAACTTTCAAGTTGAAAAAAATAAAAATGGTTGTTTTAGGCTTGAAGAAAGAGATATGATACAAATAAAAAAAAATCTTTGGTAGGATACATTAAAAAGTGCTAAATCTGGCAGTATTGTATTATAAAATCATTTACACATGCACAAGCAGTAGTGACCAGGGATTAGTAACCTTTCAAAGTTGAGCTTTGAAGTTGCTAAGCCTTTTCTCCTGGCTCAGATTGAGGCATGGTATATATCTTTCTCCCCAATACCTCCTGCTCTGCAATAGTGAAGAGATCTTGAATTAGGGAATAACTGGGTTCAAGGTATACACATACAACTTGTATGATCCTAGGAAAGTCACTTAACCTCTCAATATTTCAGGCAACTCACTAAGTCTATAATTTGCAGAATAAGTGCTCACCTACATTGATATAGGGAATTTTCTTCTGCAGGAGCTCCCTTAAATAAAGAGATTACAGATATTATCCCTATCCCTATCCCCATCTTTATTTGTGTAAGAAACACTATGTAGTGAATGATGCAAAAAAAAGTGAGATTCAGACCTTGCAATCACAGAACTTATTGCATAGGCATTTTTGTTTGCTTCTCTTAGTATAATGTATGAAAAGAAATGCTGATGTAAAAGAACTAATTTTTATACTAATATTTATTTATTAATATTCTTTGAACTCTATCACATTATCATGTGACAATGTTGGATAATGACATGATAGGGTTTGAGAATGATCTAAGAACATAGTAATTCCACACAATATTATATTATTATGTAAACAAATAAGAAATGATATGACAACAGACTTTTTCACTTTTGTTCACTTGCTATTTTCTCCAAGTATCTAAGGTTTTCCTTAAGTGTCCTTTAATGTGATATGTGAATTACTCAAAGGAGCAATACTTTTGATATTGGCTGAATTTTTGGCAGTAATGTTTGCATGCATGTTTTTCCATTTATATTAGGTTAACTCAGAATATTTATCCTTGACAACAGAAAACTGGACTGAGATGCTTTTCCCAACTTTACTTAGTTCTGTTTCAATTGCATTTTGGATTTTATGTCACACACATTCCATTGCTATATTTCGTTGTGTTTTAATTCTGTAGTTTTAAAATAATGGACATTACTTAATCCAAAAGTTCAAAAGTTAGAGTATTTCTTTTTCAATTTAGTTATATTTTTAGTTCTAAATTCTTCCCTTCCCCATGGAGTAGGCAAGAAATACAAAACCCCTTGCATACATGAAATCATGCAAAAAATTTTCTACAATCATCCATTTTTTTGGTGGGGAAATGAAAAAAAGGAAAGAGGCAAAATATGTTTTGATCTGCATTGAACCCATAAATTTTCTATCTGGAGGTGGATATCATTTTTCATCATGAGAGTTCTTTGGTACAGTGGTGAGTCATTGTATTGATCAGAGATACCAAATCTTTCACAGTTGATAAATCATTACAATATTACTGTTGCTGTGCAAATTTTTCTCTTGTTTCAGCTTATTTCACTTTGCATCAATTCAGATAAATCTTTACAGATTTTTGGGAAACCATTTGCTTCATCATTTCATATGACTCTATAGTATTCCATCACAGTCATATAACATACTCAGGTGCATTCCCCTCAGTTTCCACTTCTTTGATACAACAAAAGTTACAGCTACTAAAGATCACACTATAATGTCTTTTAGAAATATTATAGAAGAATATATATTGGTATGGGGGAAATGGAGCATTTCAGGCTACAAAGAAATTGGGCCAGTCACACCGAAGGACAAAAGAAATTGTGGTGGAAATAAAAAACAACATCAAAAAACTGGCAAATTGTTGCTATAAACAGCTAATTAACTATCAGAAAGCAAGCAGAGACATTTACATGCACCTAAAAGCTTTAGAGATTATTGATTCTTTAACAATGTGATGTAGCATTGTTGAAGCTGGAATAACAGCAAGAAGATCTTTAAAACTAAAAGCCTTTAACTATTTTTATGAAGAAAAAATTACCTGTCATATTCAAGACAATAAACAAACTGGAATATTAAAAATTAGAAAAAATATTTTTTAAATAAAATTCACTTTTTCATTCAAGGCTATACCAAAATCACACATGAGAAGGTACGGTGAGCCTATAGCCAGAAGTTTCAGGTAAGAAAATTCATCAGATTGAAAAATATTCATCAAATAACATTTTAGGTGGTTTATTAATTCCAGTTGGCCAGAAAGTCTTTTATCTCTATTTAGAGGTTAATTAAAGTTCTGTATATTTTAATATATTGAAAAGCATAATTATTCTGATATTATAGAATTTCCCAAATGGTGATGGAATACTATCACAAAGCTTTGCACCATGAATGCAGCATCTTACAAAAAGTTAAGAAATTTTTGCAGTGATGAAGATAAATGTGCACCAATATCCTGAGAACTCAAATGTCTTATTACACTGAAAACCTGCGGGATCTAATCAAAACTATATATGGAAAAATGAACTGTTCATCAAAGGTACATTTAATACCCAGTGTGGTAAAAGTGTGGTTTCATGACAAAGAATTAAATAAAGTGTCAAAATCTTGTAAATGCAATATCAAAACATGTAAAAAGAAAGCTATTTCAGCAAAAGGAGGCCATTTTGCTTATTAAGTGTTTTCAAAACTGTAAAAATGTAAGTTTAATATACAAGGCAACAAATTTATTTATTTTACTCTGTCTCAGTTAATTTACATACCACTATCTCAAGAAAACAATAAATAATTGCCTCAGAGAGCACTAAAGTGCATAAAATAGAATGTAACTAAATAATGGATTGCTAATTTTAGGAACTGAGTTTTTTCATTATTTCAAAAAATAGAATGAACATAAGGAATGTCGCTTTTAGTACACTGAGGATTATTATTTCAATGGATGTATTCTCACTGATGTGCATATGCCCTTTGATGGAGTACTCCATGCACACCTTCTTAAATCAGAGGACTATTATTCCAGTATATCAGCAAATCTGCCACAGGTGGTCCACCCAAGATAAAGGGCCTAATCCCTCTGTATCTCTTCAAATTTCATAGACACAAGTAGAACACACAGGCTGTCCTTCAGTAACTCCCTACTCTTGCTCCATGACTACCACATCTTTTCCAGTATCACATTTCTCTGATAAAATCTTTAAGAACTTCTCATGCAAAATTCTTCATTGCTAATGAAACCTTCCTGCAGATACTTCTTGCCACTTCATTTCCTTTGGTTTACCTGAAACTTAAAACTTTTGATGGTGTACTGGTTAAATGAGTTATAGCAAACTCAAATAGAAATGTGGGCCACTAAACCATGTATAAAGATCTCCAAGCACCATATATTGACCTAAAAACATATAATAAACATTATGTTGCTTTGTATTTGTATTTATTTTGTTAAATATTTCTCAATTGCATTTTAATTTGGTTCAAGCCATTATGTATAGTTTTGCTGGCTATAAGCTTGATAATTCTGGGCTATAATAATTATAATGTGTTTTATATATGTGTGTGTATGTGTGTGAATATATATATAAACACACAAATATATACTATATATACTTCACACACATATATGTATTAGAGAGAGAGAGAGAGAGAGAGAGAGAGAGAGAGAGAGATACCACAACTGGACAACAACTCAAAAACAACAGGGTAAGAGAAGGCCTGAATTGCCTTTGGAAAAATGTTTGGTGCTTTTAAAAACATGGAGTTTCTCTGTAAAATAAAGGTAATTTTTTTTGCTGTGATATTCTTCTCATGGTACTATGTAAGAATTTAAGTCTACCACAAGAATTCTTGTTGTCCATCTTTAATATCTGTCCAAGAGATCTAGATCTAATTCCAGATCTAGATAGACTGATTGACTAGTACTATGGGATGTCCATCTAATTTCATATCAGAGTTTAGAAAATAAATATTCTTTGCCCTCTACCCTTTATTTTCTAAGTAGATAGTTGGGCCAAATTCTTTTGAGTAATAACAGATATTATTTATCAAATTTTATAATGTTCTGAGACTTCATGCATTCAGTATAATATTATCAGCAAATAACATCTGGTAGAACACTCCCATTTGGGCCACTGACTTCACATCCTCTGTGATAATACAAACAGCTGTGATAAGCATATGTAATATCTTTTATGTCACACTTCAGGTTAATAAAAGAGTTTTAAAGATAATTTTTTTTCCTTCCATCGTTAAAAATAAAAAAAATAGATTTTACCAATTGACAGCCATAATAAGAATAATAGTAGCATTAATATGCAACTTTAAGGTCAACAACATTGTGTACGTTAACACATGGGGAAAGAGAAAAGAATTTGAGAAGGAAAATAACATAATTGTTAGCTAAAACATTCACAGGTTCATTATTCTTGAGTGGAGATTCCAAAGATAATTTCATCCAACACCTTTATTTCACAGAGGAGAAAACTGAGGCCCAGAATAGCCAAGTAACCTGTATAAATTTACACACACAGTAAGTAGCACAAGGATGATTTTAACCTAGGTCCTCTGACCCTGAATCTAGTGAACTTTTCACTGTGCTGAAGAAAAGAGATTTCTTTTTTTTTTAAAGCATTTGAGGTTAAGTAACTTGCTCAAGGTTACACGGCCAGTTATTTCTGGGTGTGGTGCTGAGTATCTGAGCCCAGCTTTGATCCAGGTCATCCTGACACTGGAGCCGGTGCTCTTACTCACTGAGCCACCTGGCCGGCCCTAAGCAATTGGGGTTAAGTAACTTGCTCAAGGTTACATGGCCAGGTGTTTCTGGGTGGGTGCTAAGTGTCTGACCCCGGGATTTGATCTCCAGGTCTTTTCAACACTGGAGCCGGTGCTCTTACTTGCTGTGCTACCTGGCTGCCCCAAAAAGATATTTCTTTGTGAAATTCACACACATAACATTTTATTTACATGGAATAAAAGGTAGAAATAAATAATTATGGATGCAAAACATCATCAGAGTTCTTCACATTGGAATGTGTCATGAATATGCTTAAAAAGGTTAGGATTCATTTTTGGATCTACTATGGAAAGAAAATACAATCAGTTTATACAAGATTATAGGATGGGGAAGGGGACAGAGAAGGGAAAATACCAAAGAAAGCCATGAGTGTGGATGCATATAGACATCTGGATGTCAGGACTGATGAAATAATGCCTTTATGAATAGAGGTAGGGATATGTTTAGTCTGGCTACCTAAGAAAAGAGAGAGGGAAATTACAAAGAAAGGGTACAGTTGTTTGGTGATATGTGATAAAGCATGATACCTATATTTTATCCAATTCACAGGAAGGAATCATTAAATTTTCATCCTTCATTTTGTTATCAAATCATAAGTTTCATAAGGATTTATGTTAATATTCTTGTTTTAGGGTTTCAGAAGCATGAAATTGGTTTAAGAAATTTAATTTGGATTTTAAGTAAGACTAAACAGAGAGCAACATGACATTATCAGCTAGGTTTTGCCTCACCAAAAGTAAGAGCTATTAGGCCATCAGTTTAAAATTGGAAGGGATTTTGAGACTAACTAGTTCAACAACTTCATTTTATATGTAAGGAAATTGAAGTTGTGTCCAATTTAAGGCCACAGAGGTAGAAATCAACAAAGATATATGAAGAACCTTACTGGATATCATGTGTTTGTGTGTATGTTGGAGGTGAAGTGGGATGGAGAGAAGACCATTATTAGGACCATCATATGCAGGGGTTGGTACTCCCTAGTCTATATATGGGTTAATTTTTCTCTTAGAAAGGGAAGCATTGCTTCCATGTGTTATGACTGATGAAAGGGGGCAAATGGTTTCCCTAGATCAGGGGTTTTTAACCCTTTTTTTGGGTAATGAATCCCTTTGACAGTGTGGTGAAACCAATGGACCCCTCTTCAGAATACTGATTTCAAATGCATAGAATAAAATATATATAATTATAAAGGATGCCAATTACATTGAAATATATTCATAAAAACAAAATGAAGTTCAGACTCCACTTTAAGAATCATGCTGCTTCATATGATTGAATGAATTAGATTCTTTAAGACTATAGTGCACCTGATGTTCCTCTCCTCCTTCTCTGATAAATATTTTTGTGTCCAGACATTTCTTCAAATCTTTTCCTTCCTCTCACCACATTTACCTCTCCTCCTGACACACTTAGTCAGACTGTTTCACAGGGACTGCCCTGTAGAGTTAAAGCCAGATTCCTGACTCTCCATAGGAAGAACAAAATATGACATCCAAATACGTTTAGTTCCAACTTGACAGATTTTATGATAAATTTCTACTGAAACTTTTTGGGTAGAAATAGAATATAAAAAGAGAAAGAAACCTAACTGTGATTTTCTCTTGGATTCCTGAAGATGATTTAATCAACTAAGATTTTGTTTTTTGAACCCATATTATACCAGCCCTTTGCACTATTATTCAGTCAACAAGTCAAAAAAAGCATTTATTTAATGCTTAGTATGTGCCAGGGACTGTGCTAAATGAAATCTCTTATTACTCATTGTCTAGGCTCTGATTCTTGCTACTCTGTTGCTTTGTACTTGCAGTCCAGGCTCTCAGAATTTGGATTCTGTTCTTGACAGCTTACTTATTTACCTTTATTTGGCTTTTAATCTTTTCAGCTCTGGCAAACAACTGCCCACTCCAGTAGTTTACCCCGTTAGACTATAATCTCTATTTGTTACCGTATGCTCTTCTGTGTTTTGTAACTAGATCTCAACCTCTGTGTCCTCTACCTCTCACTCCGGTTCCTGGTCTCTCCTGTATAATCTTTTGAGTATTTCCATATCTCCACTACTCAGTTTGCCTGATCACTTTTATTGATATCGATCCTCTCCCAGAAGAGACTCCAAATCCATTTGTTTTCCTCACACCTGTCCCCCATTTCCTACCTTTACTTTCTGACCCACTCTTTCTGAAAGAGGTTCAGTGCTTGTGCAGCTAATAAAAGAATCTGCTCCTTAGAAAAGATAATTAGCATAGGGGCTCAACCTAGGTAGATCCTTGGATAGAATTCTGGGGATCTGTCACCTTGTTTGGGAAAACAATTCTTTTTATATCAGGAAAACTTGTTTCCTTTGGAATCCCCTCTATTATATTTCATGTTGTTAAAACCATGATTCTCAGAAAGGAATTCATTCAACTTCTCTGCCAAATAGGTCTACAACACAAAAACAGTTAAGAACCTACATTCAAGAGGCAATGGGTTATAGTGAAAAGAGTATTGATCTTATCTTCAGGAATGCAGTAAGTTTAAATCCAAATCCGTTAGCTCTGTTGCTTCCTCTTTATGGCATTTTAGGTAAGGCCTTCTTGGTCCTCATGAGTAAGATCATGGTAATAGTGTATGTAATGGTGTATGTGGTGCTAAGATCAAAGGATTATTGATAGGAAAGACTTTTATATAGATTATGACATTATATTAATGTGAATCATTGTGCTGAATACCACAAGCATGGGGTAAAGGGAGGAATATCAATAACTCAGCATGAAGTAAGCTAAAGCCATGTCTAGCAATCACGACTGTCAATAGTTTTTATTATCACAGATGAGAAATCTCAAGGAAGTCAAGGCATAGGTGTCTGAAAGCCTTGAAACAGTTTCACTAAATGTAACCAAGGCTGTTCTTTAAATACCTCCTCTGCCTGTAAAATGGTGATTCTATATCAATTAGACAGGGAAGGGTCTAATGACAGTTATGTGATCTTTACTTAATTTGAGGGAGAAAGTTTTCTTTTTGTTGTTTTATTTGGGGAGGGGTTAAGGAGATGCCCTACAATTCTATAAATAGGATGATCAGTAGGACTTTGTTTTATGAAAAGTTCCGCTTATTTTGTTCAGCAAGATGTTTATAATATAATAATATTAAAGTATAACATAATTTGACAAATCACATCAATAAAAAAAAATGTTAAATGCCTATCGCAGAGAAATACAAAAGTGAGATAGTTCCTGACTTTAAGAAACTAATTCTGGAGCATAACTTTCCTTTTTATGTCTGGGAAGAATATGACCCTAGGGTATGGGAGACTATCCTTGTCTTATCTGTGGGTGGTAGCACAGAATTAGGTCACTAGTCTAAGATGGTCAAATCCTTAAGGAGCAGTAGCTGCTAGCAAAAATTTATTATAAACATTATGATTAGATATTTCCCTGAGAGTATGGTTCCAAGGCACTACAAGTCTCCTCTATAAAGGAAGAAAGTACTTTCTTGATGACCTCCATGGCTGTGACTTTCCCTTGTCTAGGACCCCACTGGATCCATCAGCCTTGATGCATGAACTCAAGACTGGTCACTTCTAACTTACTCTCTCAAGTCACAGTTCAGTTATTAGAATGAATAATAGTCATCTTTTAACAGTACAGATACTAGTGTGGTCAATTGAGGGGGAAAACACACAAATTTAAGTATTCCAATCAGAAAGTAAAACCCCTAGTTTGAAAGAGAGAACATATTTCAAAATTAGCAGTCAAGTGATTTATCAAGTGTGCTATAATATGAATCTTGGTTTTTGAAATATAAAGACAATCTAGTTTGTGCACTATAACTTATTTTGTTTGATTACATTTATATAAAGTTCACTGGTCTAGTCAGATAAAGATCCTGTACCTTCCTGATCTTATCCTGAAGGTTTTTCTGTATCGATGAATGAAAGCTTTCTCCTCATTTTTGTAACACAAATTTCCCAAAGAGTCTAAAATGATTGATAATTTTAGGGAATCAAGTCATCAAAAATAATTTTGTTAATTATAATGACATTATTTAATATGGCAAATGTATTGATATACCAATTGGAAAAATAGTTTATAAAGGAAAATATTATTTTATGATAATTTTCAAAAATGTTCCTTTTACATGCTATATTTTTGATAATTTAAAATTTAAATAATAAAATCATTCTACCAGAATCTATAATTCATAACTCAGTAAACAGAAAGCCACTATTAAATATCAGCAACTTTTAAAAACAAATATTTTTAGAATAACTTAGTACTATTCTCATTGCTAATAAACATTACAAATAATTACAATACTCCTGTTTAGTGAATAAATCATGCTCAGCGATGGAAGCAATGAGGAAACCTGAAGAAGTCAAGTAATAGTATTGATGATGATGGTGGTGGTGGTGGTGGTGATTAATAGCATTTCTCTACCCCTTAAAATTTTGAAAAACTCTTCACCTGAATGGTGTTAAGAGAATTAAACCTGATAACGAATAATCGATGGATTATCATTGGATAATCAAATGGGCTTTTAAAACTATGTTAAGGGAAAGAAGGTCAAAAGATTGATCTTCATTGACTGAAGTAGATGGTATGACAAATAGATGGTATGGAAAATATTTAGCTCTTCAACTCTTATTTGCTTCTTTCTTTCTTCTTGCTTCTGGGAATGATCTTGGGATTCAAGTGGGGCGTGGAAGACTGGGTGAAGAACAAAACTGTTGGTAGAGAATTGAAACCTAAGACCTAACCCTAAGAGAGATAATAAAAGAGTTCTCACAATGAAGTCAGGTGTTTGCAAACCTAAATTAGTAGAGTTAAAGAATTGGCAGATATTATTGCTGATCTATTTATATGCAATCTCCCAAAATCATAGAGAATGGGAAATCTTCCTGTAGAAAATCACATAAGGAAGAAAGATCCTAATTTTTAAAAGGAAGAATCAGGAGTCTATGAAATGTAGGCTGGTAAGTCTGATTTCAATTCTTAGAAGAATTATAGAATGTTATTATAAAAATACTTTATAAATATTTAGAAAGGGAAGCAATTATTTTTAAGATCTAGTATGACTTCATTATGAAAAAGCCACATCACACTGATAATTCCTTTGTTCTCAGGGTTATTACACAGACACGTAAGGGCAGGAGTAAGGAATCTGAGGACTCGAGGCCACATGTGGCCCTCTAGGTCCTTGGTTGTGGACTTTTGATTAAATCCAAGTTTTACAGAAAAAATTCTTTTATTAAGGGGATTTGTTCTGTGAAGCTTGGATTCAGTCAAAGGGCCACACTTGAGAACCTAGAGGGCCATATGTGGCCTCAAAGCTATAGGTTCTGTGCCCCTGAGTTAGGGACTGCTATATACATATTATAAATAAATTAATATATACATACATAAATACATGCACACATACATATATGTATATATATGCATATGTGTATGTATGTATATGTATATATGTATTTCATCCAGAATTTTTAAAAATCCCCTGTGAAATCTTGTGGAAAAAAGATTGAGTTAGCTAGAATATGACACAATTATTTGGATTCAGAACCAAATGAATAATTGACACACAAAAACAAAACTGTTATAAGATCATTGTGAACTTGGAAGACAATCACTAGTGGAGTGTTTGCCAGAAATTTGTTCTTGGTCCTATGTAGTTTAGGATTTTTGTTAACTCTCTGTATGACCTAGACAACTTGTTTAATAAATGTGAGGTAGATACAATGATAAACATTACATGTTTAAAAAGTGAACTAAGGTTGAAAAAAGTTTTGACAGACTAAAATAGTGGGATTTTAGGTTGATATGAACGATGACAAAAGCAATTTCCAATCAGAATTTCAGGTATTTGTGTGGAGATTGAGAATGTTGTAGAAGCTCAAACTAAACTGTCAAGTATTCAAACTCTAGTGCAGAGAGCACAAGTATGATAGGCCGACCGTGTTGTTCAAATGCCAAATATATGCTTGATAAAAGACTATTTTATGCTGAACTCACACAGGGAAAGAGTTTACATGGGGATCAGAAGGAGCAATACAATGACACTCTCAAGGTCTCTCTTAAAAACTTTGGACTCGAGGGGGTAGAGCCAACATGGCAGAGTAGAACTAGGAAATTCTGTGAGCTCCCACCACAGCAACCTCCAATACCTGTAAAATATGACTCTAAACAAATTTTAGAGCTACAGAACCCACAAAGTGACAGAGAGAAAACATTTCCCACTGAAACCAGCCTGGCAGGCCAACAAGTAAGGGTCTATTGCACCATACTGGAAGCTTCTCACAGTCCCTAAGCCATGCCAAGCCTGAGGCAGCCGCGACCAGTGGAATAGACTGGTAAGAGCAGACTTCAGGAGAGTGAATCACCACCAGCTGTGGTGGTTTCCAGAATTTTCAACCCATACAAACCAAAGAGAAAGTAAAAGGTCAGTGGGGAACTTTGTTGGAACTGTGTGATGGAAGAGCATGGTCTGGCCCCTGCCCTCAGGGTGAGGGGAATGCTGCTGCTGCTGCATGGCTGCCTCCAGCATTCCTGGCCTACAGATCATAGTGGGACAAAGCAGCCATTCAGAGGGTAATTGGTCTTGCTTTGATCTGCTTGGATCTAGGTCACTGTGTTGGGCGATGGTAGTGGGGTGAGAAGTGACAGCGTGCCAGAGCTAATGGTGTCTGTAGGGAGGGTATCTTCCTCAGACCTCTGACAACATTTGCAAACCCCCCCGCAATTTGGGGCAAAGCTCTCCACTATGGAAGCAGAGTTCTACCATGGAAAAGAGCTCAAAAGTAAAGTCATTGGCTGGCAAGATAAGTAAACAAAGGAAGCACAATCAGACTATGGAATACTTTTTTTGGGGAAATAAAAGGATTAAAACATGGAACCAGAAGAATTCACCAAGGCAAAACTCCTGCATCAAAAACTTCCAAGAAAAATATGAATTGCTTACAGGCCATGGAGGAGCTCAAGGAGGATTTTGAAAATCAAGTAGGAGAAGTGGAAGAAAAATTGGGAAGAGAAATGAGAATGATGCAAGAAAGTCACGAAAAGTGAAAGTCAAAAGCCTGGTAAAGGTGACCCCAAAAATATTGAAGAAAATAAAACCTTAAAAAATAGACTAACTCAAATGGCAGAAGAGGCCCAAAAAGCCAGCAAGGAGAAAAATGCACTAAAAAACCAAATTGCCCAGATGTAAAAGGAATTTTGAAAACTCATAGAAGAGAATAATTCCTTCAAAATTAGATTGGAGCAAATGGAAGCTAATGAGTTTATATGAAATCAAGATACTATAAAACAGATCCAAACAAATGGAAAAAAATAGAAGACAATGTGAAATATCTCATTGGAAAAACCACTGACCTGGAAAATAGATCCAGGAGAGATAATTTAAAAATTACATGACTACTTGAAAGCCATGATCAAAGAAAGAACCTACAAATCTATCTTCAGGAAATTCTCAAGGAAATTTGCCCTGATATTCTACAACCAGGGGGGAAATTGAAATTGAAAGAATTCACCAATCACCTCTTGAAAAAGATTCCCAAAAAGAAAACTCCTAGAAATATTATAGCTAAATTCCACAGTTCCCAGCTCAAGGAGGAAATATTATAAGCAACTAGGAAGAAACAATTTGAGTATTGTGGAAACACAATCAGGATAATGCAAGATCTAGCAGCTTCTACATTAAGGGATTGCAGGGCTTGGAATATGATATTCCAAGAGATTCAAAGGTGAATATTCCAGAGATCAAAGGAGCTAGGACTAATACCAAGAATCACCTACTCAGCAAAACTGAGTATAATGCTTCAGGGGAAAATATGATCATTCAATGAAATAGAGTATTTTCAAGCATTCTTGATGAAAAAACCAGAGCTGAACAGAAAATCTGACTTTCAAATACAAGAAGTAAGAAAAGCATGAGAAGGTAAACAGGAAAAAGAAATCATAAGGAACTTATTAAAGTTGAACTATTTATATTCCTACATGGAAAAAATATAATTGTAACTCATGAGACTTTTCTCATATGAGGATAGTTGAAGGGAATATATATGTATACATATATATATATGTAAACACATATATATGTTTATATAGGGGGATGTATGTGTATAAATACATGTGTGTATATATGTCTACATGTTTACATAGACAGAGGGCACAGGATCAGCTGAACAGAAAGGGAGGATATCTAAAAAATAAAATTAAGAGGTGAGAGGAATATAATGAGACAAGGAGATAGGGAGAGATAGAATAGGGTAAATTATCTCATATAAAAGAGGCAAGAGAAAACTGTTACAATGAAGGTAAAGAAGAGGAAGGTGAAAGGGAATGGGTCAACCACACTCTTATTGAATTTGGCTTAAGGAGGGAATAATATACATACTCAATTGGGTATCTTACCCTACAAGAAAGTAGGGGGGAAAGGGATAAGATGGGGGATGATAGAAGGGAGGGCAGATTTGGGGAGAGGGTAGTTAGAAGCACACACTTTTGAAAAGGGACAGGGTCAAAGTAGGAAATAGAATAAGTTGGGGTGGGAAAGGATGGATGGAAATATAGTTAGTCTTTCACAATCTATCTAATATGGAAAGCTTTTGCATAACTACACATATACTACCTATATTGAATTGCTTAGCTTCCCAGAGGGGGTGGGTGAGAAGGGAAGAAGGGGCAGAATCTGGAAATCAATGTTTTGAAAACAAATGTTAAAAAACAAATTTACATGCAATTGGGAAATAAGATATACAGGCACTGGGGGATAGAAATTCATCTTTCCCTACTAGAAAATTAGAGGAGGGATGGGGGAAGATATAAGATAGAGCAGATTGGGGGAAGGGGTATTCAGTAGGCTCAATATCTTAGGGTGGGGGGTAGTGGGAAGAAAATTTATAACTCAAAATCTTGTGAAAATGAATTTCGAAAACTAAAATAAATTTTAAAAATCTTTTGTCTTGATTGTGTGACATGGGAGACACAGGCACAGGACTGCTCAGCATGGCATGCCCTCATTAGAGAAGGTGCTGTGCTCTCTGAGCAAAGCAGAATTGAAGTAGCTCAAAGGTAATTTAGAGAATGCACCCCAAATGTTCACATAGACTATTTTTGCCCAACCTGTGATAGAACATTCCAAGCTCATATTGACTTGATCAGTCAGAATAGGATACATTGTAAACTGACGGTCATATAGCAAAGTCATTTTGGTCTTCTTCAAGAATAAAAGACAACCACCATTAACCAGAAGGTTGTTCCACTACATAAACGGGTGAACTGCCCACAATAAAACTCCAGAAAAAAGCTTAATGTTAACTCAATGATTATCTTACTCAGAAAGTTATATAATTTTATAGCAATGATAATGAAGGACAACAACCAGAACACATCCTTCTTCAAGTATAGTTTGAAACCCACTAATTCATTTTTCCACTATGTTAAATCCACATGCATTCATTTAGCATCAGTTATGTGTTGGGTACTGTGTTATGCACAAAATGCAGTGCTATGATTTGGGGAAATAAAGATTAAATCATCAGGGGGTGGAGTCAAGATGGTGGAGTAGAAGCAAGACCTCCCTGTGGCTCTGGCTTCCACCTTTCCCAATCCATGAAAAAGGGGACTCTAAACAAACTTTGGACCTGCAGAACTCACAAAATGACACAGAAAAGCTAACCTCCCACTGAGGACAGCCTGGCAGGCCGGCAGGAATCAGCCAGCACAGTGCTCTGGGAGCCAAGCCCAGACCCCCGTGAGCCAGGGGTTAGCCCCAGGGCGGCCCGGACTAGCTGCCTGCCGGAGGGATTCCAGATCACTAGCAGCTGTGTCCGTTTCCAGATTCATCAACACATAGATGTGAAGGACAAAGTGAGAGGTCAGTGCAGTCTGGACTCTGGGAGCAGTAGTTGGGAGAGCTTCGGCTTTTGCCCCCAGGGAGAGAAGCCAGGGAGACACCCAACACAGCCAGACCCACGTGGCAACTGCAGCTCCTGGCCTGCAGAACATAGGGGGACCAAGTGACTAGTCTGAAGGGTAATTGCTCTTGCTTTATCCTGCTTGGATTTGGATTGCAGTTTAGGGTGGAGGTCCTGGGGTATGGGACCAGCTTGCCAGAGCATGTGGAGGCTTCAGAGAGGGCACCCAACTAAAACCTCCAGCAGCTGAGAAAACCCCAGTGATTGGGACAAAGTTCCCGTGTCTGGTTCCAGAGTCCTACTGTGGCAAAAAGGCTAGGGGTCAAGTGACTGAGGGATGACATGACCAGGCAAAAGAAACAAAGCAAAAAGAAGAATGCAACATTAGACTCCTATTTTGGGGACAAAAAGGAGCAAAGCATGGAACAGGAGGAATATAGTGAAGTTAGAACTCCTGCACCAAAAGCTTCAAAGGAAAATACGAGCTGGCTACAGGCCATGGAGGACCTTAAGAAGCAGATAAGAGAAGTGGAGGAAACATTGGGAAGAGAAATGAGAATGATGAAAGAAAATTATGAAATTAGAGTCAACAGTCTGAGGAAAATCATACCTTAAAAACAGACTGACTCAATTGTCAAAAGAGGCTCAAAAAGGCAATGAGGAGAGGAATGCCTTAAAAAGCTGAATTTGCCAGATGGAAAAAGAATCTCAAAAGCTCAATGAGGAGAATTGTTCCCTCAGATTTAGATTGGACCAAAGAGAAGCTAGTGACTTTAAGAGAAACAAGATGATGTTAACCAGATCTACACAAATGAAAGAACAGAAGGCAATGTGAAATATCTCATGGGAAAAACCACTGACCTGGAAAATAGATCCAGGAGAGAGAATTTAAAAATTATTGGACTACCTGAAAGCCATGATCAGTGAAAGAACCTAGAAATCATCCCCCAAGAAATTCTCAAGGAAAATTGCCCTGATGTTTTAGAACTAGAAAGCAAAAAAGAGGTTGGAACAATACACTGACCACCTCCTGAAAAAGATCCCAAAAAGGAAAACTCCTCAGAATATTATAGGCAGGTTCCAGAATTCCCAGATCAAGGAGAGAATATTATGAGCATTCAGGAAGAAACAATTTGAATATTGTGGAAACACAATCAGGATAACCTGGCAGCTTCTACACTGAGGGATCAAAGGGCTTGGAATAGGATATTCTGGAGGGCAGAGGAGCTGGGATTAAAACAAAGAGTCACCTACCCAGCAAAACTGAGTATCAACTTTCAGGGGAAAATATTGTCATTCAGTGGAATAGAGGACTTTCAAGCAATTTTAATGAAAAAACTAGAGTTGAATAGAAATTTGACAAGAAACAAGAGAAGCTTGAGAAGGTAAACAGGGAAAAGAAATCATAAGCCACTGATCAAAGTTGAACTATTAATATTCCTACATGGAAAAATGATAACTGTAATTGATGAAACTTTTCTCAGTATGAAAATAAAGGGAATAGAAAAATATATTCATCTATATTGGAGGGTATACGGGCCTGTGAATACATGTGTGAATGTGTGTATTTATGCTTTCAGGTATACATAGATAGAGGGTACAAGACCAATTTAATAGAAAGGGATGATACTTAAAAAAGGAAATTAAGAGGTGAGAGAGGAAAATAATGAGAGGAGATGGGGACAGAATGGGGTAAACTATCTCATAAAGAAGAGGCAAAAGGATTACAATAGAGGGGAAGAATAGGAAGGCAAAAGGGAATGGGTCAAACTTATTCTCACTAAATGTGGCTCAGGGAGGGAAAGAAATACACACTAAATAGGGTACCACCCTACAGGAGAGTAGGGGGAAGGGGATGAGAAGGGGGATGATGGAAGGGAGGGCAGGCTGGGAGGGAAGGAAGTTGGAAGCACCCACTTTTGAAAAGGAATGGGATCAAAGTAGAGACTAGAACAAGTGGTTGGTGGGATAGGTGGGAAGGAAATATAGTCAGTATTTTACAATATATCTACTATGTTAATGTTTTGCATTAGCTACACATAGACAATCTATACTGAACTGCTTATCTTCCCAGTAAATGTGTGTGACAAGGGAGGAAGGTAATGAATCTGGAATTCAAAGTTTTAAAATCAAATGTTTAAAATTATATACATATATACTATTATTAATACTATCTTACATGTAATTGGGAAAGAAGGTATACAGGCACTGGGGCATAGAGATCCTCCATGCCCTACTGGAAAAGTCTAAGGGAGTATGGGAGAAGATATGGGAGAGAGCAGATTGGAGGAGGGGATATCCTGTGGGACTGCTATTCTGGGGTGGTGGGTAGGGGAAAAACAGGGAGAAATTTTGTAACTCAAAATCTGGAAGAAATTAATGATGTAGACCAGAAGTTAATAAAGCATTTGAAAAAAAAAAGGTTAAATCATCAAGGAAATACTTAACCTTGACAAAAAAGGGTGTAGGTAGATGTGTTTGGGATATAACAGAATAGATGACCTCCATTTTTCCTGGAGGTGAAATCCTCATTTCTCTGTCACTCTTTTTGATATCTTAGAGATAGCTACGTGGTATAGTGATCACAGCACTTTACTTACATTCACGAAGACTTAATTTGGAATCCTTACCTTGGTCTCTTACTAGCTATGTGACTCTGGACATGCCATTTAACCTCTCTAATTCTGTTCCCTCATTTGTCAAATGACAATGCTAATAATAAAAACACAACTTGTAGTAATAGTAATAGTTTTTGTAGTAGTAGTCATTGTCATCATCATCATAGTTGTACTTTTCTTTGTATGTTACTACTAATACTACTACTAAACTACTAGTATTACCACCACTACTACTACTACTACTACTACCACCACCACCACCACCATCAGCAGCACTACTACTACTATTACTACTACTAGCATTTACCTTACATGTAGTGGCTAAGGCCAGATTATTATGATTGGCTCACTTGATAAACCTGTATATTGCATCAAGAGATGGCAGCTGAGGGATCCATCCACTTTCCTACCTTTAACTGAGTGATGATTCCAATTTGAATGTATGTCTTTAACACATAAGGAATAATTGATGAAATTATAAATGTACTACAAATACAAAAATCTGAACTATCTATGACTCTTTGTTGTTGTTTAGTGTAGTCATTTCAGTTGCATTCAGTTGTGGCAAAGATACTAGGGTGGTTTGCCATTTCATTTACCAGCTCATTTTACAGATGAAGAAACTGAAATAAACAGGGTTAAGTGACTTAAGCTAATCATAAATATCTTGCCTCAGTCCCTACTTGTGAGTTAGATGCTAGTAACAGTAGTAGTAGTAGTTGTTATTATAGTAGTACTTCCCTTTTTAAGGGAAATATAACTAGTAAATGTTTGAGACCAGAGACTTGCTATTTCTTAAATTACTGGCTATGCACCTTTTTTTTTTTTTACTGGTTTGTCATAAATAGTAATGAACCTGTTAATATACAGATGTCCTGCTGTTGAGAGGGATTTACCACACAACAATTAAAGAAATTTTAGAGAAAACTTTCAATTCATATGTAAATCCAAAAAAATTTCTATTACTATCACAGCTAGCAATGCAGTTCAACAAATGTGTTTTTTTTTTTACCTACTCTAGCATTCAAAGAATAATAGTTTTTAAAACTGCAAGGGACCTTAGACATCTCCTACTCTAATGCAGTAATTTTTACAATAAAGAAACTGAGACTCAGAAAAGTTGTTTATTATTACGTAAATATTTGCATTAAGGTCACAAAGTTAGTAAATGGCAGATCTCTGGTTCAAAGTTGGGTCCTCCATCTTCAGAGGGCTTTCTACAACAAATTTCTTCTTCAAAAAATGGGTCCACATGTAGACACCATGTGGTCATAACTTGGCATCATTTTCCAAAGGTCTGTAGCAGAGTGAAAGACTCAGTATCATACTAAGAAAGTGGAAGATAAATACTGAGCAATTTACTGTAACATCTGGGAAATATTCACAAAAGTAAATATGGCTTGTGAACTAAGATTAGTGGTTCATCCTCCAAAAAGATTAAATGACCCTGAAGGTCTTCCTCTTACAGCTTGATTTTTTCTTTTCTTTTTCTTTTTTTTTTCTAATTAAAGGTGCCCTCCCTGGACTTACTTCTTTTTGGAGGGCAATAGGGTTTATGTGACTTGCCCAGGGTCACATGACTAGTAAGAGATAAGTGTCTGAGGCCAGATTTGAACTCAGATCCTCCCGATGTCAGGGCTGGTACTCTACTTATTGCTCCACCTAGCCGCCCCCTGGACTCACTTCTTAAAGGGCCCCCTTCACTGAATGGGCGTTACTTCACTGTCAGTACATAAAAAGGCCTTAGCCCAAAAGGGTGGGGATCTCCCATTGCTTCCTGAGTCATCTCCAGTCATCCTGCTGAATATCTGATCACTGGATCCAGATGGCTGTGGAGGATAATGTAAGGCTGGTGACCTTGCACAGCCCTCCCTCACTCAAATCAAAGTCAACAGCAAGTTATATCATCATTTCCCTGATGACATGGTCCTCTTCAAAAACAAAGGACAAATGCAACAAAGTATAAAGTGGACTGGGTCAGCCAGGTGGCACAGCGGATAGAGTACAAGCCTTAAATCAGAAAGACTCATCTTCATGAGTTGAAATCTGACTTCAGACACTTACTAGTTTGTGACCCTTAGCAAGTCACTTAATTCTGTTTGTCTCAGTTCCTCATCTATAAAATGAGCTGGAAAGGAAATGATAAACCACCCCAGTATCTTTGTCAAGAAAATCCTAAACTGGGTCATTAAAAGATGGACACAGCTGAAACAACTAACAACTATAACTGTATAAAGCATTGTGCTAGCTAAGTACTAGGGATACAAAGATGAAAGAAAAAAATAGTCCTACTCCGAAGAAGCTTACATTCTAACTGTGGAGACATCAAAATGTAAAATGATGGAAGGAAACTGGCCTTAGAGTCTGGAAGACCTGGGTTAATACTTTACCTCTGACACATACTAGCTGTGTGACCCAAGGTAAATCGCTTAACCACCTCAGTTTCCTGAACTGTAAAATGATAATAAAAATATATCTTTCATAGTTGTTGTGAAGATAAAATAAGATATTTGTAAGGCACTTGGCATAGTGTCTGAGATGTAGGGGGCACATAAATTTTATATAATATTATCATTGTTGTTGTTGTTGCTACCTAACCACTGAGTTCTATAGGTAATTAATTATGTGTATAAATTGTGTAATTCTTTCCAACATACATTGTTAGAAGGAATTTCCTTACCAGAAGTTCCCTGTATCATTGAAATCACAGTCTGGTGGTGGTGGTGGTGGGGGAAATGAATATTCTCATCCAATGATGAAATTCTTTGATAAAAAGATAACCATGTAGGAAGCAAAAGAACAAACTAGTTTAAAGTCAATGTATGCTCCCAGAGAACTAAATTATAAGCTCCTTAAAGACAGTAACTGAATTACATTTATATTAGTGTTATCCAGAATACCTAGCACAGTTTTTTTCCACAGACTAGGAGCTACATAAATATTTGCTGGAAAACTAAATGGATGTGGATACAATAAATGCCATTTATTCTTCCCAAATTACAAAGCTGTTAAATAAATAGAATTTAATAGCAAGACAATTTGAAACATGTAATGACACAGTGCCTTATTTAGTGGTCATACTTCTAGTAACCTGAAACCTTTGGGGATAAAGCCATAAAATTGAAGCTAAGTAAAAATGGTTTTTAAGTGCCACGGAGACTTGCTCTCCAAAAGGTGAAGTACTTTAATCCAAGGAGAAAAATTATCTCCTTACCTCCAGAAGCATTGATTAGGTATTATATATGGAATTAAGCCTTCTTACTTAAGAAACTTGGCTTTCAGGTTTCCTCTAAAGGCTTCCACCTAAGAGGCAAGAGAGTGCTAGAAGTGGAACCACTGAAAAATGACTGCTGAGAAGGGACAAAGCAGACTAATAATGAATTAGCAAAGCAAAGCAGTTCCTATTCACTTGGGTAGTCCCTAAACAAGGGGTTCTTAATTTGGGAGTTTGGGGTAGATATCAGCAGGTCCATGAGCTTGAAAGGGAAAAAAATATCTCTTTATTTACAGTCATCTAAACTGAAATTTAGCATTTACTTCAACTATTTTAAAAAAATATTCCAGAATGATCCATAGGTTTCACTAGATTGTCACTGGGGTCTGTGAGACAAAGAAACATTTGAAAGACATCTCCAAAGGCTTTTATCATATTCCTCATTTTTAGTGTTTACTCCATTTTCAAAATATCTTGTATTTTCTTATATGCATACATAGGGTATATCCTGGAAATTCTAGGAATGCAGTTTTGTCCCTGTATGTAGGGCAAATCCATGGAGAGTGGGAGCTTCATAAATGCTTTTTAAATCAAATTGAGTTGAATTAATGATGACTAAATCATCAACAAAAAATTAAGTCAAGGTCCGCTAGCATTTATTAAACACCTATTTATCAGATATTGTGCTAAGTACTGGATATACAAAGAAAGAAAAAACAAAACAAAACAATGGTCTTAGATCTCAAGGGGCTCATAGTTTAATGGTACAGATAATATGTGAACAATTATATACAAATGGCCATATAGCTTGATATATAGATGATAGATATATAAATATAGATGATATAGATACAGAGATAGGTCTAGATATAGGATGAATTGAAAGTAGTCTCAGAGGGAAGGCAGTAAGATTAAGGACTGGAAAAGGCTTCTTACAGAAATCATGGCTAGTTGAGACTAGAAGGAGTCCAGCAGTGAAGGTACAAGGTAGAAATGAGGAATGAGACTATTTCAGCTAGGGGAGAAAGTAAGTGTACTCTGTACTTAATAAAGAAGGAAAATAAATAACATATTGTGAAATACTTCCATTAACAAATTGGAAAATTCATAACAATGCTTAAAGGTTTTAAACTTAAGTCATCTGGAAATTCCATAAATAAAGGAGGATATGTCAACCTTCAACATTGTTAAACAAATCTGATACTAGAACATATGTTTGTTTACATTCCCTAGAGGTCACATATGACAATGGTAGTTCTGATGCACCATTAGCAGGGTGGCTAGATCAAGGTGAGAGGTATATTATTTTTGTCATAAAAAATTCCATCTAGGCAAAGCTACTCTCTTTTTTTCCAGAAAATATATTGCCTTAGTCTCCAAATCTCTGAGTAAATGAGCAAAGTAGTCCTATTTCCAATCTGAAATTTTCTCATTGATTGAATGACAACTATGAGAAAATACCTAGACAACAGTAGTTAACTTGTAATTAGGGAAGGAGGGAGAAGAATGGAAAAACAAGCCATTGCTATCCATATAATTATAAGGAAAAGTGATGGGGAAGGATTGACTATCATAATTGTGTGAGAACTCTCTTAGATAAGCAAAGATTATCTTTATTGAAATTGTGTAATCCATTAGAATTATGAACCAACCACTTGAAAAACACACACACAGCAGAAGCCTATTTGCAACAACTGCATACAGATTCCCAACCAGATCATATATGTAATAATTAATAAACACAGAATTCATTTAAAGAAATCCTAAGTTTTCCACTTCATCTTATTTCTTTGTTTCTCAGTTTCCAGTAGGTGTGCACATATATGTCTTATATAATCATGCAACATGACCTACCTCTAGCTAGTATATATTAATAATCACAAAAATCTACATAGATAATTTATATAAAAATCATACAGCTATAAAGCACCTGAGAGATCAGCTAGTTGAAACATCTCAATGAACAGCTGAGGAACTAAAGCCTTCATGTGATTTATTCTAGGTCACACAGATAAAGCAGTAAGGGCTATAACCATTTTTTTCTGGACTAAGCCTTTTCCCATTATATCAATCTCTTCCTATCATATTGCTATAGAACAACATTACATTAAATATACAATTTGATAACCAATGCAATGAATGAAAGTAACCCAAAGAAACATTAAACAATAGTAAAGGCTACAGTATGGTTAAATATTTTTTTTATATTATCCATCATTATTTATCCACAATTTTCACCTATGATAATGCAACTCTTTCCATATAAATAATATAAATTGAATTATTTTACCTGTTCTTTGACTGATGCAAGGATGGCAGACGTCGTCTCAGTTTCAGATCCATCCCCATTGGATGTATTCAACACAGGGCTCAGGGAACTAGTCTTTTCTGAAGATGAAGGCTGGTCTGGAACAGGCATAGCTCCTACAATTTAAAATCAGAATTTCATTAGTGATTATTATTAATAGAAAAAGTGGAAGTTAATTTTATTAAAGCATCATTCTACCAGCAAGTTTTAATTATTGCCCTAAGGGAGAATGAAAGTTGCATAAGAAGTAAGGAACACATTAAGCACTGAGCAAAGAAATAGAATGGATTCTCTTTCACCAAGCCTATCCACACATTTCATCTCCCACATTTATTATTTGTTTATTGTGGCAGGAGAAGAGGAATGTGTAGCCACACACAAGTAGATTTCCAGAGGATAGCTGCTGTGAACAGCTTTCAAGGTTCTGATTACACAGTATAGTGAACACTCTTATTTATTCAATAACAAATCAGAGCAAAACATTCACAGAAAATCAAGGTGCAGCATTCACAATGTTACAAATACAGCATTCGCAACAGCTTATCACTTAAATGGCCGCATAGTTTTCACTACAGTGGTCACAAAGTTTGGAACAAAGAACAATAATTTAGTAACAATCATTCAAAAAAACTCAATCATTCAATCATCCTTAAGGATGCTTGTCTCCTTAAGGGACACAAAGTACAATAGCCAAAAATGTCCACTCATGGGGCATACCAGGTTACAAATCAATTGCTATTCAGACATCATTCACCATTCAATCATCAGAAAATACACAAGCCCTACACCCTTAGGTGACTAGTAAATTCCAATTTCTCAGTCAGTACACAGTATCCAAGTAAAGTCTTCTTTCACCTTGACTCAGGGTGGTCTCTCAGATTCCCTGGATCCCCATACATGGTCCCAGATCCCATCTGGATTCACCAAACTGTCACCTGAGTTCAAAGGCAGACAGCTCCTGGGTCCTTGTACAGCTCTCCATGCAATTCATGTTCCACACTGAAGCTCACAGCATCTAGTCCACCTTAAACCCTTCACACTCTCTCTTCCCGAGAAGTCAAGGCTTAACAAAGCCACGAACAGGTTCATACAAAGTACCAGCATCACAGTTATGCTTCCACAGTCTGTGGCAGCTCCAGATGAACCTTGGATGTCTTCAGCAGTTCCCAGAAACTCTGGCTGGCCCTCGGACTCAGCAGCTCCTCAGCAGAAGCTCCAACTGGTTTCCAGAATAAAACTCACTTCACCCAGGTTCCCAAAATCAAAATCTTTCTCTCCAGCCTGGTGGGCCTTTCCTCTTCAGGCTCCCTGGAAACAGCAAATTCTGTCTCCATGAAGGTTGCTCCAAGAAGATCTGTCTCACCCAGTAGTGGCTTCTCCTTATATACACATGGCATTAGCTCCTTCCTGTTTCAGCCAATCCCTTCCTGCTTCATCAGCAACAAGGGTTCATACCTTCTCTTTCTTTAACAGAGGATTGATTAATTACTAAGTGCTAAGTACCTCAGCTTAGCAAAAAAAAAGAAACTTCAAATTTCATTACTATTACAAGGAATGAAATGAGTTTAAAGTGAATGGTAAAGGAAAAGATGTAGCAAAGATGGTGAAAAAGAAAAAAGAAAGAAAGAAGAAAGAGATTAGAAATGATAAGAAGGAAAAGAGACATTTGCATACACTAAAAAAAATTAAAATTGCAAGGGAAAAAGAACTAGAGTTTAACTATAATCCCCTCCTCTCTCAAGCACTAACTAAAGAGTTGTTATTTGGTATTTAACTGGAAGAGTTATCTGTAATACATATTTACATAGACTAACCTCAGACAGTTGATTCAAGTATGATAACCACATCAGTAATTACTATTTCCTTTTGTGATGTTATTCAGAATGTGCCATGAATATGACATTCTGATTCTCTTCTTCAATAAAATACTCATGAGATATAGGCATGAGGCTTCTCTGTAATCTATAGGTTGCTAATCTCTTATTTCTTATAACTGTTCCATATTTTCAAAATCATAACCTATTTTCCCCTTTGCATAGAAATCAATGAGTACCAAAGTATATGATGATTTAATTTAGAGAGCTGTATCTGCTATCCTGGTGGGGGAAGCTTCTACAAAGTGTTGGGGCATTCAAACTGACCTCCCTCCAGATGTGTCCCTCACTTGAATCTCCATGAGTGATGACTAAATCTGTCCTCTATAAGAGATATGTCTTCTTTATGTCAGTCATATAGGCAATGTGTCATGGTAAACAATTTGGATTTTATCTTAGAGGCAAAGACTGTTTAATGTAGGAGTGATTTGGCTAGATGCAATAATCGAATACAATGACCAAAAACTATTCCAGATGATCATAATGAAAGATGCTACCCACTTCCTTTCAGAGATGGACTCAGGGTACAGACTGAGATGTATGTGTCTTTCTTTTTTGACATAGCCAATGCAGAAATTTGTTTTGTTTTGTAACATTTGTTACAAGGGTTTTCTTTTTCTTTCCTTCTTTCTTTCAGTGAAGGAGGGGGGTGAACAGGAAAGAAAATATGCTTTTTTCTAATTGAAAAAAATTAAATTTGAAAGCAAGAGAAAAAATAGATGTTGTAAAAAGAACAGAAGTTAGTAACTAGGAAGTTAGCCAAGAACACCAAAGCCCAGGGAGCAGGCAAGAACAAAAACCAAAACACAGGCTGAGTGAAAAATAGGACAAAATATGAGAAGCTACCTCAAAATAGAAAAGGTAATGTAAATACCAGTTGCTGATATTTCCAATGGATACCATGATGCAGTCGAACTCCACTGGATTTAGAATAAGACAACCTGGATTCAAATCTCAACTTTCCTGTTTAATAATTGTATGACTATGGGTAGCATTCTGTTCCTCAATTGGCAAACCCATAAAATAAAAACCTTGAACTAAATCATATCTAAGATTGCTGCCGATTGTAAATCCCAATATCTTAAATATAAAAAAATACCCTCAGTAATTCATGGCAAAGATAGCTGTAAGACTGAGCTAGCCACTTTTTCTTTTTGGAAGAACTCAATCATGAGTCCGCATTTACACTTGCATCTTACTCAAGCTGTCAATGAACAAATATTTATTCATTTCCTACTGTGTGTCAAGTACTGGGGATTAATGCAAAGTTAAAATGAATCATGCTTATTCTTAAGGAGATTGCATACTACTATGGAAGACAAATAGAAATAAATTAATATAAAGTAAAGAAACAGTAGATTTATGGGGAAAAGTTCATTAAAAGATGAGATGATAAGGACTTCATTTAGATACTGGAGTGGGAAACCTGCAGCTTCAAGGGCACACGTAGCCCTTTAGGACCTCTCGTGTGGCCCTCTAAGGCCTCAAGGATGGCACTTTGACTCAACACTTGAAGATCTAGTGGGTCACATGTGACCTTGAGGCTGCAGTTTCCCCACCCTTGATTTAGAAGATGGTGTTTGAGTATAGGTTTGAAGAAAACAAGGCATTCAACAAGGTTACAGGCAAGACAGAAGTATATACTAAGAATAGAGGAGAGTCACTACAATGCATTGGGAATGAAATTCTCTCTTAGGAAGCAAGAAGGTCATTCTGACTGAAAGGTAGCATATAGAAAGGGGAATAGCATATAACAAGACTGAAAAGTTGAAGAATTCAAAAGTCATATAATTGGCCTCTAATTTGAGTCTGGAAGCAATAAGCAGTTTATTGAGTAGGGAAGTAACATGGTTAGACTATGCACATTAGGAAGATCTCTTTGAAAACATTATATACAAAAAAACCCCACAAACAAAAAGAAGGGAGAGAACTGAGCCTTAGAGATAAACTAGTAAGCTATTTCAGTAGTCCAGGTGAAATGTGAAGGAGAATACCTAATGGGATAATACTTGTCTTGGTTCTTGTTCCAATTCGATGGTTAATTTGAGACAAAGTGCTTCCTTGCTTCCACAAAATATTATGGGGACTGGAATCATCTCTGGAACAGAATCCCTATGGCTGGGTCCTCTTTTCATATTACCAAATTTCTCTAGATAAGCTCAGCTGGATTTAGAACTATTTTTTTGCTAGATTTTTTATATCAACATATTTTTATCAACAATTATATCAACATACTTTTGCTGAAATTATCTACTGGTCCATTCATGGACATTGTTGTCTAGACCTAAATTTTCTGCCTCTTGCATTACTTTTTCAATGACTGGCTTTAATAATGCAAATTGTATACAGCTATCTTCCTGATGCTTTTATGGACTTTTCTGTTCATCAAAGGTACAACTGCCCATGCCCTGTCCCACTTCCTCTTACTGCTAGCATCAGGGACCTTCAATAATCACTTTCCCTGCTGTGTCTTTCTAATCTCTAGGTCTAATCTCTTTAATCTCCAGTCTGGTCCATCTGCTTCTAATGAAGCCAGCTACTGTCAATTTTATTTTTTAACTCAATATAAGTTATGAGCTTTGTGCCATGCTACATGACTCAAATAGCAACTATGACAACAAACAATTAATAGTAATTAGTCAATATTTTACAGCTAGATAAAATTAGAAGGGTTTCATTACAGAGATCATTATATTGTCTGAAATCCATGATGAGAAATATGACAGTTCTATTTTCCAACTGAAAATAGTATCCTAGCAGTAATTGGGCTTAATTTTAGAATAAATTGCTTATGATATCCATAATGAGAAATAGGAGTAGAATAAAAAAATTCAATGCAAACATCTACAGTATTCAGGATTAGGCAAATAATATTAACAAGAGAGTTATGAGCTAAGAGCTCAATGCCTTTTGTAAGTTGCATACAAAAATACAAAAAAGAAAAATGATAGTTATTCAAATTTGTGTAATTATTATCCTTGTTAGTTCAATGTAACACTATTATAATTCAAATAGTCAATTCAAGGGTTCATACTGAAAATAGACTAAAATATCTTTTGAAACATACATATAGATATAACAAGACATAAATCTAACAATTGTTAAGATGTGGACCATTTACCTCTAAGCAACTTTCATTCTAACACCAGTGTTCTACAATCATATTAATTCAATTTCCCCAATTTCTCTTTTTAAAAGTAGCAGAAACATCACAAAACATAGCTGGATCAGAGCCAAGTAACCCTTGATTTTGGTTATTGCTACTTCTGGGTAAGTGTTAATATGATGAAAAGTATCTAGCCTTTAAACCCAAGGGAAAGCAAACTTAAAAAGTAAGTTTAATACCTATTTGTATCAAGGTGGCATTTCATCCTTTATATTTTGCTTATCAATATTTTTTTTCAAGATCACTCAAGTTCAATTTCAATGCTTCATTATGGTGGAAAGGTCCCTCTGTATTCTCAAAGATTATGCCAATGAGACCTAACAGCTAGAAGGGCCCATTAAACCTTAGATATGTTCAGATTTCATTTACCTTTGAAGGTAAAACATTGATCATTTTAACAATATGTGATAATTATGTAAGTATTAACTTGGTATCTATTATGTCTTTGATATTGCAATATACCACTGGTATTCTGTTCATCTCCCTTCCTTAAATAATCAATGCACCCAAACTTTGCCTTGATAATCCTCAGATACGCTTTGCTACTCTTCATGGTTTCCAAAATTCTCTATGATTATCTGTATAAAGTCATCTGGGAAAATGTTCTCTGATATTTATTGTAAAAAATGATACGGAAAATAAAAAAAATGACTTTTGTCACCTGGGACTTCAGAAGAATGCAATTCCTAGTTGTTGGCTTCCAGAATTAACCATTTTTCTCACTTACTGGAAATAGGTTACTTTAAAAAATATATAACTCAAGGTATGATTTACCTTCTGATCTCAAGAATAACTCATAAAAGAATGCCAAAAGCAAATCCTGTTTTTACTTTCTTATCTAATAGCATATGACATAGCTGTGTTTTTAAATCTCTTTTTGCTAGTAGCTCATACTAATCATAACTAAGCAGTTTTGGCTATGAAGCCACCACAAATAGGAAGGTTTCTTTGTCAGTATAGCTTCACAATAGGAAAACTTAAACTTCATGCTCTCTGAAACAAACTAGTTATGTTACTTGGGGAAAGTCACTCAAACTCTCAGCATTCTAAGTTGCAGAAAAAGTGACAACATACTTTAACAGGAGTTTCCTCATCTGGGAATTTTCTGTACCAATGAGACCATAGGTCTAATCCCCATTCTCTATCCTACCCTCACTACATAATTCACACTCTTTTCACTATATTATTCTACCTCCTTTTAATACCTAATCTAGGGGACTACCTCTTCTATGAAATTCTCCCTATTACAACCAACCAAAAAATTCTTGCCTGCCAATTAAAAATAATCCTACCCCCAACCATTTTATCGTTCTTTCATCTTCAATCTTTCTTTTATATGTTGGCTATTTCTGTTTCTAATGGTTATAGTTCTAATCCTCTCAAAAAATAAAATAAACCCCTTACTCTTAAACTTTTGGTCTCTTCAAGGAAGAACTCCATATGCTGCCTTGGTTTCATTGCTTAATTGATATTTAGAGCAAACTATGATCACTCACTTTATTTACTCTCCACCCACTAACTTCTCAACCCCTTGCCACCTGAGTTTCTAACTAAGACTCTGACTTATAAGGGCTCTCTCAAAGGTCCTCAACAACCTTTGAATTGCTAAATGCAGCGATCATTCCTACATTCTTATCACTCTCTTATCCATGTGGTAGATTTTAATGTTTTGGAACACTCCTTTTATTGAGGGATATTCTCTTCTCTATTTGCTTTGGTGACATTACTGTCTCTTGATTGTTCTCCTGGTCTGCATATACTTTATTTGATTGATTGTCACCCGTTTTCCTCCCACTACAAATGCGTGTCATCCCAGACTCTGTCCTGGGCCTTTTTTTTTCCTCTCCTTGGGTGATGTTGTTCACTCCCACAGATTCAATAATTAATTATAAAGAAGACTGCCCAACCTTTACTATTTCTCCACTGATTTTAAGTCTTGCATCACCACCTGTTGGGCAAGGTATTCCCATCTGAATGTCTCACTGGCATAACAATCACTATTTTTAAAAATTGAATTTGTAATACACTCTTTCAAATACTTCCTTATTCCAAAAGCTTCACTACTGTTGCACTAGTCTCTTTCTTCTTCAATCATGCTCCGAACAGGTACCAACATATAATTCTTTTTTCCCCCCAAAATATAATTCTTAAGACACAGGTTTGATCATGTCACTCCTCTGCTTAAAATCCTCCAATGGTTTTCTGTCTTCTGAAGAAAATATAACATCATTACCTTGAAATTTAAAGTCACCCACAGTCTGGTTCTTACCTACCTTTAAATCATGTTTCACTTTAATCCCCAAACAGAATTTTAACTTGCAGTTAAATGTGGCTATTAGCTATTCCCTAAATTCTGTGTTTGTGGAGAAAAAGTTATCCCCATGCTTTGAATGTACTTCCTCATCTCTGGTTTTCAATATCTTTCTCTTCTTTTGAGGTTCAGATCAGATGCTATCTCTTACTTGAACTCTTCCCCAGTCCCCTTTGGTGAAAATGTTTTGTTCTTCTTTAAATGCTATAAAGCACATTGTATCTCCTCCCTTTGACCTCATCATACCTTACCTCATGTTATATTAATCTAGGTAAATGTCATATTTCTCTCTTTCTAAACAAAATATCTTCTGGAGTACAGATATTGCAATAAAAAATATACCTAATATCTACCACCTTGAATAGTGACTTGAATATAAAGGTATGTAAAGAATATTTCAGAGAAAAGAACAGGGAATTAGGTGATCCACTTTTTTCCCCCAAAGTTGGGAGAATGAAACAGTACTGTAGATGCCTTTCATAGGCAATATTGATTTCAGTAGCTTTATCAAACTTTGTAAACTTTCTTTCAAGGTATTCACTCTTCTGTGTCTACAACTTGCCAGCCTCTTCTTAAGCACTGGTTCCCCAACATTATATGTAAAAAGAGCTGTACTTAAAGCCAGGAAATTCAGGGTTCCAGACCTGATTCTAATTTATAAAGGATGTGTGACCCTGGGAAAGTCACTTAATCTCTCAATGTCTATCTAAGATTATAAATAATGGAAAAGAGAAGGAGTTTCTTCTTCCCTACTAGTGAATGCACTGGTTCATTCTGCATCCCTATATTATATCCCAGGATATCCAGTAGCTTAGACATAGCACGGCCCTTGGGTAAGACCACTAATTGTGGCTCCAACATATCCAGAGGACTGCTATTATTATCATTATCCATAAGAAAAGGAAATTACAAAGTGAGAAAATTCCAAATCAAGTTTTTCCTTTCACAAACTGAACTATCACAACATATTTATGGTTATTAATTATTTCAAAAAAGAGAAGGGATTTTCCTCAAATTTCCAAATTTCACTAATTCAATTTTGGACTATTATGAAGATTTTCGTCTTCCATGAGCTAAGGAAAGGCATTCTATTCTGCCCATAAATTTGAATGTACTTTTTTTTAACTTCCCCAAATGGATAGAAACAAGTAAAAGGTCATTTCTATCCACAAGTTACCCTTCTGGAAAAAAAAAATCTTTGAAAATTTTCTCAAACTTAGATTTTTATTTTTAAAGGAAAGCTACATAAACATCAAATACCTATCAGATCTACCACTATCAAAACAAGGTAATAATGACAGATAATCCATTTAGTCATTGATTAAATAGTCTACCAGATGGAAAATACTGTGTTTCTCATTAGGAGGAAACAGAACTGCCAAAAAAAAAAAACCAAAATAAAATCCAAACCTACATCCAAGTATTATTAAGTTATGTTATATGGAGGAGAGATTCAATATGCCCCCTTTGGCTATTGGTGGCTTCCTCTTCAAATACAGAGTAGGAGGTCAGGTAGCAGAGTGGATGGAGTACCAGAACTGGAGTCAGGAAGACCTGAGTTCAAATTTGACTTTAGACGCTTACTAGCTGTGCGACCCTTGGCAAAGTCACCTATTTGTCTCAGATCCTCATTTGTAAAAATGAGCTGGAGAAGGAAATGGCAAAGCACTCCAATATCTTTGCAAAGAAAACCCCAAATGTAGTCATGGAGAGTCAGACATGACTGAAATGACTGGCCAAGAACAACAACAATAGCCCCAGTTTAGGTCTGTGGTTATACTGCCAATGCAATATTCACAGTGCCCAAGGCCACTATGAATACCGGTATGCTGGAGTAGTTGTGAATCACAAAATGTAACAGACTTTCCAAATGAAAGACAGAACCAAAGCATTTATTCAAAAACCAGAAAGTTGAATCCCCATACCAGAAAGCCAAATCCATTATAGCAACCAAGAAGTTGTTACACATAACCAATTCAGTGAGCACCCACATTCCAAAGTCTTCCCCCTGTCAGGCCTTCAAAACAAAACAGACTCTTTTAAGCAAAATGCCCCTCTTTCACTTACACTAGCTGCTCTGCTTCCATGCTGCTTGCTCCCAGCTCTGCTCATGCTCTCCTCTATTCCAACCTTCCTGTTCCACATTTTCAGCAAGCTCATCCCAACATGGTCTCAGTGTGATTACATTTGACCTATTAAGGGTCAGGGAAGATCTGCAAATTCCCATTTACCATTACAGTGATAACAGGATCAATCTTTTTTTTTTTTTTCAGATCCAGGTTAGATTAGGTGGCCTCAGAATCTACTACAAACATATGACTACAAAACTTATCTGTGTTGGTTTTCAGTCATTTCAGTCATGTCCAATATTAGAGATCATCTCACTCAAAACACTCCTTTTTTTAAAATAGATAAAGAAATAAACTCCCCAAAAGGTTAAATATATATGTAATATATATAAATTTTATTTATATATAAATATTATATATAAAATATAATATATATATTAAAGCAACCAGGGTTAAGTAACTTGCTCAAGGTTACACAGCCAGTTATTTCTGGGTGTGGTGCTAAGTATTTGAGCCCGGATTTAATCCCCAGGTCATCCTGACACTGGGGCCGGTGCTCTTACTTGCTGAGCCACCTGGCTGCCCCTAAGGTTAAATATTTTGACCAAGATTTTAAAACAGTTTTGGAAGAACTGAGACTTTCCAACCTCCCAACTCTCACTTTTTATACTTATACCATTGCCTTATTAATTGTTATTTATATATTGGCTTCCTTCTGCATTTTGTGAAGTACATTTATAAAAAATGGTTTTCCACTGATAGTTTTGTTGAAATTTGACTTAAAGCAATATTTTATTTTTAACCTAAATAAAGATAAATTGGGCAGCTAGGTGGCACAGTGGATAGTCTTTTACATTTATAAATTATACAGTTTTATAATTATATCTTTTAAATGGGTAGTCAAGAGATAAGATGATATGTGACTGTAGCTGAACACAGAGAGCTGATTTTTCCTTACCAGCTCCACTTTAACTTTACCTTGGAAATACGAGGATTTCCTCCACAGTGCCTGGAGTCATGTTCAGCACAATGCTGTATAAGTACTTCAAGTATGATGAGGCAGAAATACTCAAAATAATCCATTTTTGTAATTCTACTAATGGCAAAATGCTGTCTATTTCTACTCAACTTACACTACGATTATATTTAAATGAATATAGCTCTGTCAAAAGTTGGTGATCTCAGCAATAATAAGTTGGAAACTCCATCTTTATTAACTTAAAAAAATTAGTCATGGAAATAATGAAACAATAAGATGCTTCCCATGCTAACTACAGACTTGGAGTCAGAGGAATGATGGTATTCTTTGAGCTGCAAGGATTTCTACTCTAACACCAGAGAGGACAACACAAGGATTGCTGAAATCAGAGCTTCTATAGCTATACATATATGAAGAAAATATGGTTTGGCTGTGTAATTTAAGTTTGAACTCTTGCTGAGTCTAAGAAACACTTCTAAATTTCAGTTGCTAAAGTCTCAACTGATGATTTGCTCTTTTTATGTAGAATATTATTTTTGAATATTTTAACACTATGCATGGAATCAACACTCAGAATATTTGTTCTTCTGTTTCTAAACTCATGGGAGGAAGATGTATCCTATAAATGTTACTGCCTAACCCAGTACTTTAACTATAAGACTTAATAACTATTCATTAAAATGTAAAACATATGTATATTTATGTCATATATAATATGTAGGATGTTTATTTATATAGAAAGTTTATATCTATATCTATATATCCCTTTATTCTTTAGAAGGACAACTGAATTTTCCTCATCATTACAAAGATGTTTCCCAGACATAATGCCTCTGAACCCAAATTTCCTCATATGTGAAATGAGGGGGTCCATGTGGGTGACCTCTAACATTCCTTCCAGTTATAAATCAAGGATCCTTTGAACCTATAATCATCAGGTCTGGTTGTCACTGACAGCAACATAATCTAGGCAAGCTATTTAAAGCTATGTCTCTGACTTTATTCCCACCCCAACTTAGTATTTCCAACAAATACAAATTTTCCATCTCTTTTACTTAATCATTGCCTCATCTAAGGCAAATGGCAAAAAATAATCATCATCTACTAAAGGTAGTTGATAACAATTTAACTGCTGTGAATTACCTACCCTGGCTGTCATAATATATAAAACAGCCAGTTCAAAACAGACAGCCACACACTGGCCTGCAACATGTTCACAGTACTTTAAAATGTCCACTCAAATTATGAGAATTTACCCTTCACAGGGACTCCTAATATGTAATGACTGACACTCCCTTCAGGCCCTAGACTTTCTCAACATATTTTTCACAGATGGTGCCAAGGGGAAAGTCAGAAGGAAAAATACACAAACAAAATAAAAATCTGAATATATTTTTCTTAGCCCATCACAGCATGGAGGTTCTTTGGTAATGGTTTTCTGTTCTATTAATAAAGCACTATTCTTTTTAATACAGTGTTCTCCTTTTACTTGGAAATTATCCAAAGAAAATCTCTGATGATTTTAAAAGATGTACCAAGGGACAATCAGCAAGAGAAGTGGAATAGTTATTAATAAAGAAACAATGTGTTAAAATATTTATTTTTATTGCTACTACAAAGATATGTTTAATGTTTTCTGCCACAGTTAACCAGATTTTTCAAATGTCTAAATTATTTAATTTACTTAACTATCCTGGATATATACAACTATTAATCCTTTAAATAAAAAAGAAATAAAATAAATTATATTGTTTGAGCATTCAAAAATGATTTTTTTCAATTTATTTCAATTTCCTCATTAAGATTACAAGATAGTAAATATAATTCCTGGCTCTATAATTTTTGGAATCCATTGCTCCTATTTTTATTTTATAAAGGGAACATTTCAAAACCTGACTTTATTTTCTTGGATTGGTGTTTGTTTTCTTTATTACACCAGTAGTAACACCACCACCACCTCTTCCTTCTTTCTTCTTCTTCTTCTTCTTCTTCTTCTCATAAAGCCTTAAATTTTATAAAGTACTTTACATATATTTCATTTTAATTTACATATATTTAATTTTAATCCCACAATAATCCTACAAAAGTAGGTATTATTATTATTATTCTCATTTTATAAATGAAATTGAGGCAGGCAGAGTTAAGGCTATAAGGAAATTTAGTTCCTCTCCGCTGTCCCTGGCAGAATGTCATTATAACACTTAACAATTGATATGGTGAATAGAGAGCTTGACTTGGAATTAGGAAGAACTAAATTCAACTCCTGTCTCAGATATTTAATAGTTGTGTGATACTGGGCAAACAAATTAGCCTCTCTGAGCCTAAGTTTCCTAATATGTAAAATGAGGATATTAATAAAATTTACTTTCCAAGGTAAATTCACATAAAGTAGTCTGCAAACTTTCTGTAACTATATAAAGGTTGGATATTATATAAATATGAATTATTTATGTTTCGTGTAAATAGATATTATTTTCTTTTGATGAATGACTCTTGATGACCAGTGTGGTTGTGTTTCCTGTTGTTGTCAGTGATGATTTATCTTGGATCTACATTTTAAAAATTGTTAATAAGACAGCTCTAGTTATCAGAATACTTGAAGTTCCCTAACATAATAAGGGGAATCTCTATCTCATCCACACCAGTCTCCTTAGGGAAAATAAAACAACCACCACCACCACCACCACAACAACAACAATAACAAAAAACAATCAAATAGCAGCAGCAACAACAACAACTAAAGACCTGGGTACCTTTTTACATTTGGATTTATGGTGTTCAGTTCATGTCAGGGCATTGGTGAAGTTCCATCATTGTCATTTTTTTAACCTTTGAAAAATCCATGGTTATCTAATGATGACTGCTGCCAACTATTTGTTGCAAGCATTAGTCATTTCCTGACAGTATCATTGCAAGAGTTTTTTGGCAGGCCTTTCCATTCATCTATTATGTGCTTACTCTCAATTCAGAATTCTTGAGCCAAGTCTCTTCATTTTTGGATATTCCCGTGGACTTGGAAGTATGATCTGAACCAACTTCAAATATCTAATATTAGCACAAGGTATGGAAATGAGTTGATTCAGTTCATTTTTTCATGACACTAATGAAATTAATTTTTTCAGTATTATAGTATGTATTAAGTATTATTTTAAAGAGAGTCTTCAGCAGTAGAAAATAGACTAGATGAGAAGCTTATAGCCCCTATTCCACAGCCTAGTAGCCACATGCTTTGATATAAGATGGACAAAGGTTTCATATTTGTAGGTAATTTTTCCAGTGATGAACATCACAAACACTTGTCTTCTCTTCTAAACCTATGCAGGGTTTATCTTCGTTGCCTCATTCATCTAATATGCTGGAGGTAATCCTCTTTCTCATTTTTTGTATGTTGCAGTGAATGATGTACCATTCATAGAGTTCATTTGTTACCTCCCTTTGTTGTTACATGACTGGCTCTTTTTTTCTCAATAATATGTTAAACACTTTTTACATATTTCATTGAAAATACCATACACCCTGCCTATACTTAATGAGAGAGTATGTGTTATCAATTGGCTTCTGGGTTACTTAAAATTTATATTCCTCCAACATCATTAGGTTTGATGATTTGTAGTTCAGAAAAACCATTTACATAGTGCTGTGCATATGTTGTCTCATTTTATCTGCACAAAAACCCTGTGAGGTAGATGCCATTATTGAGACCACTTTGTAGATAAGAAAAATGAGACTGACAGGTCAAATGACCTGCCCAAAGTCGCATAACTAGTAAATCTCTAAAGTAGAATTTAAATTTACCTCTTCCTGACTCCAAGTCCAGCTATCTATCCATTGAGCCACACAGTTTCTTTGATGTTGTGAGGGCAACAATGTTGTTAAAGAAATGGGCTTTTATATCAGTGGACAATTTAGAATCATTCAAAGCAATGAACAATTTACCACATGAAAGCCAGTCCTATCTCCTCCTACTCAATTCTAAGCTGAACTTATTATCCATCTAAAACTCTTGTCCAAGATATGTATATTGATCAGATAACTTGATGGAGCTGCCCTGCACTGCTGTATATCATAAGCAGGACACTTAGCATTTTTCATCTTTGTTTTTCCAGCATTAATGTTTAGACAACTCACTCTTGCATTACAGAGGAAATCACTGAATCCACTTTATAGTGTTTTTTTTTGGGGGGGGGGTGATGCCTTTGTAGTGGGAATATGAGCATCTGGTAAATCTGGTCTATCATTAGGAAATCCTTTTGGAACTTTCCTTTCTTGGGATATTTTCCCTGACAATGGTGAACCACTTTGGCAAACATATACCATTTGTTATTTCATTTGATCATGATACTCAATAAATTATCTATGAAAGCATTTGTCACAGAAAACTACCTTACATAAGAGGCACTTCATAGGAAGAGTGTTTTCAACATTGCACTAGGTTCCAGAGGGTCCAAGGTTTTCAAGAAAACAAACAAAAAAGGACTTTATATTTACTATAGGTAACTTGTGTGAATTTGAAGATGTGCAGTGATGAAGAAAATCACCCACAAAAGTATTTCCATCCTCTTACCATTTTTTTAACAAGGATTTATTTTATGTGAACAAAGACAAATCCTAATAATATTTTCATCATGAAAAATCTGGTATAGAGGTGAATGTTTTCTCTATTTTCTAATTTCCCAGTGTTCTTTTCTGTCTCTATCTCCCTGGCCAATCACTGCTTATAGTCTTTTCCATTCTTTTGGAATCTTTCTTCAATATGTCTAAAATCTAACCTGTGGTTCTAGGAAATTATGATCCTTCCTGAATACATTCCTTCTTCCTAAAATCACCCTTTTAACTTCCATTGCTACTTGGTGACATAGTACAAAGGATACTGACTGAGTTACTGGGTCCAAATGTGGCAACTATATTATCATTACTGATGAAAAAAGATCCCATTCTGGGCAATGAGTGATTGATTTGGAACCAGAGGATGTTGTTCAAATCCCAGCTATTCCATTTATTGCTTGTGTAATCTTGGGCAAGGCTTTTGAGCTAATTTGGATTGGCTAGATATCACCCAAAACTTTTTTCAGGTTTATTTTTTTCTCAGGGTGCAGATTAATGTTCTGATGAAAAATAATAATTACAACCCTCTGTCCAACTTGTAGTTTTTTCCTTTGCAAATGAGTTTATACTCTAAACAAGAGCTGCTGTTGGACTATGTCTTTCCAAATGGGATGAAGATTAGGTATTAGCTTTTTAAAAAAAATTTACCCATGATGGTTTGTGGAGGACTCAAACTCCATCTTATGATTATTATTTGCATTAAACTTTTTTGAGGAAATTATAGTATTTAGAATAATTGTAGTTATTCCCTATTTCTTGAGTCAGCAACTAATGTAAATAGACTATGCTTGAGTTCCCATAATCAAACACCTTCTCTTTTGCTTGTTGTTCAGTCATGTCTGAATTTTCATGACTCCATTTGGGGTTTTCTTAGTAAAGATACTGGAGTGGTTTGCCATTTCCTTTTGCAGCTCATTTTACAGATGATGAAACTAAAAGAAACAACACTTAGTGACTTTCCCAGGGTCACACATCAATTCCTTCTGTCTCTAAGCCCTGCACTCTGTCTACTGCAGCACTTTTACCTACCCTTATCATTTGGAGCTGACTTGTGAAATGATTGTTAGATTCTCTTTTTTTTGATGGGGGGATACATTAAACATTGCTTTTTTTTGGTGGTGGTGATATTATTCAGTAATCTTCAATTTGAATGCTTTTTGACATACTTCTTGAAGAAAGTATTCATGACAAACAGATATAAGTTTTATGAGTAGTTTAAAAGTTATTGGCAATCTTCATTATTTGATCTTTGCTCTCTTTTCCAAAGTTGTATATCATCCTTCCTCCTGCATGCATCAGCTTTCAAGTGACTCCTCTCCAGTCCATGCTTCACACAGTTTTGACTGCACATTTCTTGTGCTCACCCTCCCTTCCCCAACAAACAAGCAAAAAGTAGTTTCCCATAGTTTCCTATGACCATTAGGATAATATCTAAATTCCACTGCCCTCCACAATTAGCTCCAATGTATCTTTTAAAGTTTTCTATCACCTCACTCCTACTTTCTTGCACTTAGCAGTCCAGACAAACTGGCTAACTAGCTGATCTAACTAAGAATTCCATTTCCAGCCTCTTTGTATTCTTACACACTGTCGACTTTGCCTGCAATGCACTCTGCCTTCTCATCTTTGCTTTTCAGAATCCTTATCTTCTGTCAAAGTTGAGCTCAGGTGACACCTTTTTTTGTGGAATCTGACCTTTGCTTTCCACCCCCATTCAAGCGGAAATTTCTCTAAAGTATTGCTAGATTGATTTGGCTCAATATCTACATTGCTCCCATCACTATACCCCTTGTATTATACTTATTAGAATGCACATTATATTCTCTACTTGCAGAAGAATGTTCATTCATTGAGGGGAGAACCATTTCAATTTTTATCTGTACATCTCTAGTGCTCAATACAGCACCTTGAACTTTGCAAATTTCTGAGAAATGCTTGTTGAATTGGTTTGATCCTGGGGGCTACCTTACATTCATTTTATAGTTCTTCATATCTTTTCATTAACTTTCTGGTGAAAATGTCAACATAGATATTGCTTAATTCCAGTAGAATATAATTTTGATGGTCTTAGAGAATGACCATGAAAAGTGCTACTAATAAATTAATATTTTAAATACTCAAAGAATTATGAATCTTAGAATCTTCTAGTCTTGTTTTTTAGGTACTGCACTAATATCACTGTGAAGGCAGAAGGGGGTCAGGCAACATTATGAGCCATTTGTTAATTTTGGTCTGCTTCATGGGTAGCTATGACCAAAACATCTGGACTGACATCTGACTGATGAGCTTCCAAACCTTTAGCCAGGATTGTCTCAGACAACAAATATATCATCTGATACCAGACTTGTACCAGTGCCCCATCTGGTTTCATCAGATTCTCTACAGTTAAGGTTCTGATGGCATAGGGTTCAAGAAACTAGGTTTACCTCCATGTCATCACTGAATTACAGACTAAGTATTGGAAGAAGTCTCATTTATTATAATCCATGTCTGAAAAAAAATATCTCGTCTACAACATCCCTCAAAGTCACCATCTACTCTTTGCATAAAGACTTGAGATTAAATTGAAGCCAAAAGGTGAAAAAAGACCCACAGTGGTCATGAACAGGCTCCAACATGTCACATATAAGGAGTTATGAAAGAGTAAGGGTGTAATTTAAGAAATATATGATTGAAAATAAAGGCGGACTTCTCATATGACAAGAGTGAAGAATAACTGATAGGCAATACCTTTGTTCCTTTGGTATCCAGATAAAGTAGAGCACTGAAGGAAGAATCATTACTTTTTAGGCACACCCTCTATAATATACTTACATGATGATATATATGAAAGTGGCCCTGAAAAGGCAGGCATAGATGGAATGCAACCTATCCCATTAGAAGGATCAAAACGATTGTTTTGATAGAAGTACTAAGGAAAGTCATCAGACATACCATGTTAGTCCACAGTTCTAGAGAAATCAAAACCCTACAGTGTTTCTTTAGATATTAAAAAAAAATAAAATCATAATTTCATCAGTGTAGGCCATTTTCAGGAAGATTTCCAATGAAGATTAGGAACTCATCTGGAATTTACACTCTTAGAGAGTTACCTGGGGGCATAAGGAATAAAGTGATGGTCCATGGTAATATTACCATTACCTGTCAAAAACAGGAATTGATTCTAAGTTTTCCTTATCCAAATGTTAGCTTCCTATTCACTCTTCCATGCTAAATAACTCATACAGTAAGAAATTTAAAACTTAACATAATATTCATGTTTTATATTAACTGTTAAAATGTAAAGCCAACATTCTAATTATATAGCCAGTAGAAATGTAACTTACTAAAGGCTGATATGTAGGCATATCAGAAGGTGAAAAAGAGACAGCAAATTCTTTTTAATTTGAAATATCCCTTTATAAATAGGATTTATGAAAATCCACAATGTCTGTTTCATGAATGTTTGAGAATTAGCATATACACAAAAAGAATTACCTTATACATAAGGTATACAAAACAACTTGAGAAAAACTCAAAGAAACAGGAACACAGTTAGCCCTTAGTTATTGTAGAGACATGAGACATTGGATTTGATAGAACCTTAAAATTTTGAGATTTAGGCAGCCTCTTATCGTTTTACCCTGATGTTAACTTTACTGATGAAGAGAAGAACTATATTGCTTGTCTACCGATGAAGTACAAAATGGCTTTTTAATTGCTTTGTATGAATTTGCACACAGGCACACAAATAAACAACCAGTAGCTCACATTCATATAGCACTGTAAGAATTTGAAAATTTAGAGAGCTGGCTAAATTATTTTATGTTTTGTAGAAAAAGATGATTAAGCAAATTAAAGAATAGATACATAAATATTTGCTTACATAAATTGCTATACACATAAATATGTATAGAAATACATGTATGTATATAGGCATGTCAATATGAGAGGTTATATATAAACTCGTATATATGTATGCAGATGAATCTATATATGTACTTTTGAAGCTTAAAACTATACTAAACTTTTGCACTGAGTGTATATATACAAATACCTATATATGTATACATATATGTGTGTATTAGAGATAAAATAATGGGCAACTAGGTTTTGCAGTAGAGAGATAAGTGGGCCTGGAGGCAAGAAGATATATCTTTCAAAATCTCAAATCTTGCCTCAGACACTCTATGAAAAATTACACATTATTACATCATCTATTTAACTTATATGCAGAGTACATCATATGAAATACCAGGCTGGATGAATGAAAAGCTAGAATTTAGGTTTCTAGGAGAAATATCAACAATTTCAGATATGCTGATGATACCACTTTGAATGGCAGAAAGTGAAGTGGAATTAAGAAGCCTCTTGATAACAGTGAAGGAAGAGAGTATAAATGCTAGCTTGAAGCTAAACAAAAAGCCTCCATGATAGCATGGCAACAGGTCCCATAACTCACTAACAAATAAAGAAGAAATGGAAGCAGTGTCAGATTTTATATTCTTGGGCTCAAAGTTCACTGTAGACAATAAGTGCAGTCATGAAATTAAAAGATGTTTGCTCTTTGGAAGGAAAGCTAAGGTAAATCTGGATAGTATACTTACAAGTACAGAAATCATTTTTCATATAGTAAAAAGCCATGGATTTTCCGGTAGTAATGTATGGCTATGAGAGCTGGACTACAAGGAAATCTAAGCACCACAGAGTAGATACTTTTGAATTGTGGTATTTCAGAAGACTTTTCAGAGTCCTTCGGACAGCAAAGAGGTCAAGTCAGTGGATACTTAAAGAAATTAATTCAGGCTATTCACTGGAATGTCAAATACTGAAGCTGAAGATTAAATACTTTGACTACGTAATGAGAACATGGGACTCATTGGAAAAATCCCTGAAGTTGGGAACAGTTGAAGGCAAAAGGGAAAGGAGATAGGAGAGGATGAGATAGATAAGGTAAGTAGTATCATGGAAAGAATGAATATAACATTAGACAAACTTTTGAGAAATAGCAAAGTATAGGAAGTCTTGGTATTCTATTGTCCATGGGTTTAAAAAGAGTCAGACACCACTGAATGACTGAACAATTAAATAATTTTAAATGAAAGCTTCAGTGTTTTTTTTCCCCAAGGAACAAGATACTAATAATTCATTAATAACATAAAATAAATAACATAATATATAAAAACAAAGAAATAAAAAAATAAGACTATAGAGAAAGACATTTATTTGGATGATAAATGAGTAAGCATTTTGACCAGGAATTTCTTAAGAATGTTTTAATATGTAATATACTTCAATTATTATTAATAGTTTAAATAACATTTATAATCCCACCCGTCCATTCTTAGGTTTAATATATAGATGAAGGGCTAATTTTTAGCCCATATTTTAGCATAAATCATCTATGCATATGTGTTTGTGTTAACACAGTTATCCCTAAATTACATTCACACGCAAACACACACACACTGAAGTAACAACAACAAGAATGACAAAACAGACAGCATTTATACGTCATTGTAAGTCTTGCTAAGTTATTTACAAGTTTTATCTCATTTTTAACCTCACAGCAATCCTAGAAAGTAGATGCTATTATTATCCCCATTTTGCAATGAGGAAAATAAGGAAGAAAAAGGTTAAGTGACCTCTCCAAGGTCACATAGTTGATATTTGAGGCCCAATTTGAACTCGTCTTTCTGACTCCAGGTCCAGATTTCAGCTCACTGTGCCACTTAGCTACCTTTTAAGTATTCTTTATAATATAAACAGAAAAAAAGAAATGACAATGAACACCTGCAGACAGAGTTAATTTGTCCAAACAAAAGAAGACAAAGTTTTTGGGAGCACTTTGGCTGTTTGGAAGATACTGCATCTGTCTCCTGTTTATGAGTGATATATTGTACCCAAATGTTGCAATGCAACCTACCTGACAAAACACCTACATGAAATTGCAAGTGTAATAAGAATCATACAAAATTTAAATTGCAGAAGTGAATTATAAATTATAGCAACAAATTTACCCCTTATCTTATTGAAAAGATCATTATCTAATCTCTGTGTTCTGAGTACATAAATTTTCACAAGTGAGGAAAATGTCTCTTAATTCACTTATGAGATTTAAATATAAAACATGTATAAGATTTAAATATAGGGCATTTATTTTCATTTGCTTTATTGGTTCATTCCAAAATTCACTAAATATACAAGAATAATGAGACATTTATGACATTATAAAGAAAGTGACTTCAAATTTGTATTTTAAGTTACACTTAAATGGATTTATGAGAGCTAGACTCAATTATGACTTAATTAAGCCTATGCTTTATATGCTTTAAGTGAATAAACAAATATAAGTGAATATTAGGATAAGACCCTAAATTACAAACAGTATCACTTGTAATCTGGGGACAGTTAGTGCGATGGACAGAGATGGGCTTTGAGTCAGGAAGACCCAAGTTCAAATCTGGCCTCAAACATTTATTATCTGTGTGACCCTGGGCAAGTCATTTCACCATCTGCCTCAGTTTTCTCATCTGTAAAATGAATTGTAGAGTAAATGGCAAACTACTCTAGTATTTTTGCCAAAGAAATCCCATATAGGGTCATTTAAAGTTGGACATGACTCAAAATTACTAAACAACATTACCTATCATCACATTATACTGTCTTTAGTGCTTCAGGAGATCTAACATTTCTCAATCATAGCCTTGCTCTGGCCAAGAAAAACAAATAAGCTAACAAATGCTCACTTGGCTGCTGGTCCTGAACTTCTCTATACTTAGGTGAGCCTTAAATTACACTTTGTTCCTAGGCCTGAAACTGAAACTTTCAGAGGTTGGCAAGAACTTCTAGACATTGAGAATGGGTGTTCGCAACCTTTCACAACTATTTAGAACCTTTAAGAACCCAGGATCATCTCCAAGCCACCAAAAGGCATCACCCTAGGTGATTAGCAGAAGAGAGTAAGTATAAATTGAATTACCTTCTATCATATATAAATTTATTTGTAAGTTTGGACTCAGCTAACAATTTTGGGAGCCAAATCATGCTTCACAAACATATTTCAAATACATTTTCAAAAATATATTTAGTGGGTCAGGTGTGAGGAGACTCCAAAAAGCCCCAGAGAAAGGAAATATCCAGAGGTATATGTAGAAAATAACAAGGCATGGCTGAAAAAGAGCTAATTTAGCTAACCTTTTATAGTATATATACGGTAATATTAGTTCTTTCTAACTACTGAAACAATATGAGCACTCTCAATTTCAAATGACTGAGGAAAAGTCCTGTGGAGTTGTCCTGGTTCTAGCTCTGAAAAGAAATGAAAGAATGGTGGAAGTACCAACATAAATGAAATCATGAATTTGTAAAAGTATGTGCTTAGAAAGTGGTATGGTTGTTTTACTTCCTGATGATGGAGAAACACGAATATACATGATAAAAATTAATAATAAAATAGAAATGTATTTTTCTGCACTATGAAATCTTGGTACCTAGATAAGGGCTAATCCTGGAACTATTTAATATAAATAGGGTATCTCATATATTTTTTCCTAAGGCATATTAATTAATTTGTAAATATAAAGTTCTATGACATATGGTTATCACAAAGCAAATTTGCAATTCTAAATATTAATTGTGTCGATTAATTAACCTAATAGGCAGAAATGGGAAACTAGATTCTTAACCCATTACCTTAGAAAATTGAATCTCTACCAACAAGACTAATTATAGCAACACACACCATTGGCAATTTAAGGCTTATTATCTGCTTTGCTCAATGAATGAATATATCATGAGAATGGAACACATAAAACATTCCTGAATTTCAGCAAAGCATTTGACAAAGTCTATTGTACATGTAGAAAAGTCTGAGAGGCATAGGCTGTATAATAGTATAGTATTTATAGTATACAGTGTAATAGTACAGGATTTATAACAATCCAACTGGACTCATGCCCACTCGGATTTTTTCTGGTAGTGAAACACATGGCTTTCCTTTTTCTGTTCTCTTCCGATCTTTTTTTTTTTAACTGACTTGGATAAACACATAGATATCATCCTTCAGAAATTTTGATAATGTCATGAATCTCTGAAAGCATAAACATTGAATTATCAAGTCAGAATTCCAAAAGATCTTGACAAGATAAAGTGATATATAAGATATACATAAAATATACAATGTATAATTACACACATGAGTGCATTTGTATGCATAGGTATATGTTATATATGTACATAAAATATTTACTGGAAAGAAAGGGAGTTGGATTCAAATCACTATTCTGATACATTTCTGCAATGTAATTACAAGCAGGTACCCTAACTTCTCTGAATTCCCTCACACACAAAACAAAGAAGTTATACATGATGACCACTGAAGTCTTGTTCAGGTCTACTAGGCTATTATTGTATGATTAATAAACTGAATTCCCAAAAAACAAACAAAAGAACACACAAACTCTAGATGAGGTAGATTTAACTTAACAGTAATTTATAGTAAAAATAACTAGGAGGTTTGTTTTACTGAAATATCTAATTAAGTATAATATCAATAGCATGATGTGGTTCCAAAAATCTTTAATGTAATGTTGAGGTTAATAGGGTGTAGCATGAGGGATGTGATGGTCCCATTGTATCCCATGGTAGTCAGGCCACATCTGCAGCATTATTTTGCCCATCACTGGATAAGTTCAGGCAGAAGCTTGACAGAGAACTTAGAAAGTTTATGTTCTAGTATATACAGGAAGGATTAAATGTATTCTTTGTTGCTCAAAAGGAGATAATTGTAGAAAGAATTCAGGCATGGGGCAGAAAGTTGGACTAGAAGCACAATCAATATCTCTTTCCATTCAAAAAGATGAGTGAGATTTAGAAAGGTAAAGAAAATACTGAAATTACTGCAAACCAGTGAGTAGTGGTGGGAATCAGGACAGGGAATCACCTTATAGAAGTATAGGTTTTTTTGTTAAAGATTTCCTAATTTCAAAGATTTTCACTGATACTTTTTAGCAAGAGCAATTTTTCTCATCTTCACTTACAAAGTTAATAAAAGCTCATTAAGATGAGTCTGTTAATCTATTATTGTTAAAGAGGAAAGAACATAGATAATGCATGAGCAGACTGCTGTGTATATTCTTCTCAAGTATGTTTACCATTGAGCAAGTTCTTTTTTGCAGATGGGTGAAATGAGGCATAAAAACTTTAAGCAATGCTCCCAAGGTCACATAGCAAGTTATTAGGAGAATTGAGAATAAAAAAAAACTGTTCAAGTTGCAAGATGTGCTATAGATGCTACAGCATGCACCTAATCTCACACTCCTGAGTACTGAGCCAGAATGATAAACCTTGGACTGGAAAAACAAAATGATTTGTCTATAAATTTTGCTTATGGGATGCAGAATTCCTCATCTATAAAATGCAAGGGATAATAATTGTAGTGCCTATCTCACAATGCTGGTTTGAAGCACAAATAAGATAATGTATGAAGAGTGCTTTGTAAACCCAAAAATGCAATATAAATGTCAGTCATGATTATCCATGGGAAAATAATAAAAGGAATAGAAGCAAGACACATTCTTGTGACAAACTTCAAATGAGAAGTTTGCTGTAAGACCCATTGATATATTATATCCTTGAGACTTTCCCTATTCTTGTGTTTCTTAGTTTTGTTTTTTTGTAGGGTACTTGCAACCCTTTGGTTTATCTTTATTTTTAAAAAGTTATCTGACTTTTTTCTTATTTCTTTTGATTTTATTTCCCATTCACTTCCAAATATATTTCTCCTAAATCTCCAATCCTAAAAAACCAGAAAAATAATCAGCTCAGCAAAACTAACAAAGATGTCTATTGTGCCTGAAAAGATGGGGAAAAATGCACATCTATAACACCCGTCCTCTTTAAGGATTTAACAAAAAGAGGAAAATATATTTTTCTTAATTCTCTTGTACCAAGAGTGACCATTATCATAACAAAATATTCAGGGCTATTCTTCTTCCATCTGTAGGAATGTCAGAAAAGTTTGGCTGCTTAAAAATCACAGGGGATGCAACTACCAACAGAAACCATATGAAGGTGCCACTGGGACCAAAAAAAAATCTAATTTAAGATTTCCACTGTTTAGATGCTATGAAACAAAAATCAAACATCATCTGCCTTTTGACTTCATCCACAGCTGACAATGACTTACAAGTCTGGGAGGAGGGAATTATCTTTAGGAAATAGATGATCCAGAATTCCCCAAGTTCTTAGGTTTCCCCTTGACCCTGAAATAGAAAGAAGTTCAAGGAAATGCAGAAGCAAAGGAAAAACATTCCCCGAGGAGGCACAAACACTTTTCTCCCTGCTCAAATTATCTTCTATATGCTTGTTTACAAATATCCTTTCCTCTAGTAGAATGTTTAAGTTTCCTGATGGCAAGATCAATTTGTCTTTTGGTTTTTGGTTACCCAACAACTGGGGCAGTGTCGTGCAAGTTGGAAATACTTAATGAATTAAATATCAATAAAAATTAATTGGAGTGAATTCAGGGCAATAGATTTTGCATTTCTTACCTATATGCTCATTTAACTTAACAAGATCTATCAGAGAAGAAAAATTAAAAATTGGCATACTCTCACTGTATTATAGTAGCAAATATAGTCATTTAACCTCACCCATATTATAATATCATTTATTTTCTCAACAGAATAACAAAGGTAAGATTTTGTGCTTTCTAATAAATTGGAGATCACATTAGAAAAACTGAATGTTTCAACAATTTGAGCTTTCCTGTGTATTTCCTTGATCCTATGTGGAGTTTTTGACCTGGAACCAGAAAGATCTGTGTTCAAATCCAGCCTTAGATAGTTTTTCTAGCTGTGTGACCTTGGTAAAGTCACTTAATTCCCTCTTGCATAAGTTTCATCAACTGTAAAATGGGGAAAATAATAGCATATATCTCCCAGAGAAGTTGTAAAATTGAATTAAGGTAATATTTGTAAAGTACTACATAATTGATAGCTATTATGACCAATATACCATGATGCATCATACATGTTTGACTAATTAATATGAGTTTCCTTTGCTGGATCATCATTGATATTACATCTTCTATAAGCATATCCTAAGCCTCTACCCCAGGCCTTCATCTCCTTTCTCTCTACACCAATCTTACTGACCCTTATCAATTCCAATGGATCAATACTCTCTCTCTCTCTCTCTCTCTCTCTCTCTCTCTCTCTCTCTCTCTC